>NC_043002.1:5944971-5962471 GCF_006345805.1 Octopus sinensis
AGAAAAAGATGTTTTATAAACACATTCTACCAGTATACGAAATTTAAAAGTGTTTAGTTACGGGGAAATTATTTTTAAAAACTGCTGTTCAAACCGAAAAGATCCTAGAAAATAATTATCTCAAATGCAACGTTTCCTTGGAAGAAAATTCAAGCTAAAAGTTAGTCTTAAAATAAAAATATTTCACGTGGTTTATTTTAACTGGACAGATTTTGGACCCCTTACAATTAGTTATTGCATGATTTTTTACTAAAAGATGTTCTTAAAAGTTGCTTTCCAGACTCTCTAAATCAATGGTTCTCAACCATTTTTTTTACCTATGAATACCTTTGATTCCTATTTTAACTTGGGTGGACCTTCATAGCCATTCAATGTTTAAAACATACTAATATTATATTTTTATGATTAGATATTATTAGGAATTGTATAAAAGTTGTTAAAATATTCGGATCTTTTCGGTTTGAACGGCAGTTTTTTCTAGCGGTGTCATATGAAATTGTCACCCATAATTATAACCCTAGTATCGATCTATTGCATTTCAATCTGTTTTAGGGTTAGGGTTAGTTAGGGTTTGGGGTGGAGGGAAGGGTATCTTTTTTTCTTCACAAATGTAAATAAACCCAATCTGTTTCTTAAACGAGGGGCATATTCATAAGGCATATATATATATATATATATATATATATATATATATATATATATATATATATAATATTATTTTTTAAAATTATTTCTCTTTGCAATTTACTTAATCATTGATATTTTATTGTTATTTTAATTTTAATATTTCTGTTATATGTAATTTTCTAGATGGTGTAATTTAATTGTTCATTTTGAATTGATAAAATGTGTTTTTTTTCTAATTTTTCATATATATATATATATATATTATATTGTGTGAATATATTATTTGATTTAGTATTTCTAAATTGAATTTTTTTCCCTGTAAGTTTGGATTTATATTCACTCAAATAATATATATATAGAATGGTTGTATACTGTCAATCTAACACGAACGTGACAGTAGGGGTATATATATATATATATATATATATATATCTTGTACAGGAAAGAAGGTAATATTTCGAATGCAGAGCAGAAAGATTGTGTATTATTCCTCGGAGAAAAAGGTTTCCGTGGCTGTTCATCAACAATTTTTTCCCGTCTTGTAAGTGTAATGATACAGGTCTTTCGTCTGTTTTCACGGCTATACCGCGTCTGTACAATACAATACATATTCGACACTTCTAAAAACAAATTGAAAGAGTTTTTGCCACTATAAAATGGCTGTTCTATAAAGTTTGTTTACATATATTATTGTTCTATACCGGGAATCGAACCCGGGCCGCCGGGGCGAAAGCCAGGAATCCTAATTACTATTATTGTTGCATATATATATATATATATATATATATAATGTATGAAGAATACCACTGTATTGTGCTGGGTTACATATAACTATTCTTCTGAATATTCACCATCACATTGTTAAGTAGCCCCAGACAGCACCAATCGAATAGCTCTTAAATAAAAGCCAGCCACGAGTGACTAAAAACCTAAACTTTTTAAGTGCGAACTGTGTTACATTGTCCAATGTGTCTCTTCCTTATAGAAAAATTCAGAATATGATTTGAGGAAAATTTGGCTGCTATTACTAGTATGGAAATTAACCACATAGACGCACTTTCATCGTCGAAATCGTTCATCCGCTGTGTAGACATTGTTAGAAGTTATTTTTTTCAGTTCTCATCTCTTGTTTTGATCTTCCATTAATTTTCTTTGCGCTGTGTCTGTCTGTGTGTCTGCCTGTCAGCCTGTCCCTTTTTTTTCCTTTTCACTGTCGTTCCCTATTCCAAGTGCAATGACGGAAATATCGCAATGTCTGCTATATCAATTACTGGTTCCGTTCTTTTGATTCCCATGTATCTTTTGCAAAAAGTTCAGTCGCAAAATTTTGAAAGAAGATTGGATTGCAAAAAAATCCCCGTTCGCTACTGGTGGCGCGAGAAACTGACGCCGCCTCCTCCCTGCTTGCTGAATGCCGAAACCAAATTCTTGTTTCTGGATTAAGACCCCTTACACCCACATATATTCATAGGTACAAACATACTTTGTGTGTGTGTGTACGAGCATATATATATATATATATATATATATATATGCGTGTATGTCCATGTGTTTGCTCGTACATATATATATGTATATATGTAAATATATATATATACACACATATATGCATATATATGTATATGCATAGTGTATATTATATACACACATACACACATATATATATATACATATATATATATATACATACATATATGTATATATATATATACACATATATATATGTACAATATATATATACATACATATATGTATGTATATGATATATATATATATATGTATATATATATATAATATATAATGTATATATATATATATATATATGTATATATATATATATATATATGTATATATATATATATATGTATATATATATATATATATATATATATTATATATATATATATATATACATATATATATATATACAAATAAGATAAACTTACTTGGAAATAGATGTGTGGTGTTCAATCATATAATAATATACATAATATATATATGCATATATACATAAACATATGTACATATACATATATGTGTAAGTATGTACATATGTGATGTATATACGCAATATATGTATATATATATATATATATATATGTATATATATATATATATATATATATATATATATATATATATATATATATATATATATACACGCATGTATGTATGTGTATATATGTATGTGTTTGTCTATATATGTGAGGGCGGTGTTTGTGTGTGAATCATTCATATGCTAATCATAATTTAATCATGCGCTCATTTGGTAAGAGAAGCGAACACAAGTGTTTTGATGATGGTAACTCTAGAGATGATGGTGTCGGAGGTAGTGTTGGAGATGGTCCTCATGATTAGGTTTGAGACGGTACTGTTGGCAGTTATGTCTCGCAGGGTGGCGATGGTTGTAACACTGAGATTGTGTGAAGGCAGGACATTGTAGTAATATTAGCAGTTTTCTTCTTCTTCTCTTTCTTCTTCTTCTTCTTCTTCTTCTTCTTCTTCTTCTTCTTCTTCTTCTTCTTCTTCTTCCAGCTCGATTGCGGCAGGTACTGTTTCTACTCGCGAGTGAAAGCAGAGTGGGGTGAACGCTAGGGTCAAATATTTTCAAATTTGTAAACTGTATTAAGGGAGAATAAATATCCTCATCACGTTTAATCTACCGCTCTCTCCCTCTCCCCTCTCTCTCTCCCCCCTATATCTTCCCCCTCTCTCTCTCTCTATATATATATATATACACATATTCACACACACACACACATACATACACATGTACGGAAACACACCTACCTGTAGCTTTTCATCTCGATCATTACCAACGCTACCACCATAATACATTCATTCGTACATACAATATTTCCTAGAACTCAAGAGAAAAAAAACAAGCAATGACTACAAAATAAACCAGCAAAAACACAATACAAGAATTTTGCCCCAATATATATACACATCAGTTTAAAATGAAAAAAATGTGGTCAATAATGATTTTTCCATCAGCTACGAAAACGAACCCTTAATAATATATATATAAAAAAAAGTGTGGCTTTTCATTTTGATGATTTTGTTTTTGTTTTTCTTTAATAAGCTTTTTTTTTTTTTGATATTCGTTGAAACGTCAGAAGCCAGGCCAACAATTCAACCTCATCATACCAAGTCTTTGCACTTTGAATCTAAACTTTAGGCTCCACCTATTATTAAAATTAATCTCATTCTTCTTCTTCTTCTTCTTCTTCTTCTTCTTCTTCTTCTTCTTCTTCTTCTTCTTCTTCTTTCATTTTCGTTGTCGGCGGCATAATTTTGTTGCAAGCTGTATACCCCCACCTTCCATTCAACCACCAAAAAATTTACGTCTCATTTACATAGGTTTCACTTTTATAAATTCTCTTTAGCCACCCACTAATATCGATAGTCTTATGTACGGTCGTACGTAAGTATATACTTTTATACATGTATGTATGTATGCATGTATGTATTTGTGTCTGGTTGCGTGTACGTTTCGTATGTCAGCGTTTGTTTGATGTTAAAACAATCTCTATTGGGTGACGACTAAGTTCAAAGTTTTTTCTTCGTTAAACTATTTGTCCAATCAGAACATAGACTTGCTATTATAGTTGTGGCGATGGTAGCAGGAAATGTTATTAATTTTTCATATTTCATTGGTCTGTTGTCATAGTTATTGTGGTTGTGTAAACCCGATTCAGCCCTGATTGAACAAACATATGATCAAAGACTTTTCGGCCATGACCATCCGGTGTATATTTCTAGATTTAATGCTCCCATTCCCACGAACGTCATCCAATGTATTCTTCATTTAAATCGGTAGGATGTGCTTTGAGGGGGCATTTGGTGGTTATTTCTTGTGAGTTGAACGACTGTACAGAGATCATCTCTGTATAGGCCGAAATTTCATTGGATAAAATTCGGAATCAGAGGAAATTGACGAATGCTTTGAGATTTCATTGGTTTATCTAATGGCTGGAAGAGTGGTGTATACAACATCAAAGATTTCATTTGAATGTTTGCGATGGTATTCTACTATTGTCGGTACTATTAATGGTGATTGTTCTTATTCTGTTTTCTTTTAATTTTATTTATGCTTCTTAAATCGCGACAAGTTTGCATAATAGTTAGCATGCCGGACAAAATGCTTAGCTGCTTTTTGTCCGTCTTTACTTTCTGAGTTTAGATTCCGCCGTGGTCAACTTTGTCTTTCATCTATTAGGAGTCGATAAAATAAGTACTTGTTGAGTACTGGGGTCGATGTAATCGACTTAGTCCCCACCCGCAAAATGTTTGGCTTTGTTCTTGGCATCAGGAGATTATTTATGTTTCTTGGCATCAGAAGAAAATAATTTTGCAGTATTCTCCTGGCATTTTATCTTCTAAATTCAAATCCCGTCGAGGTTAGCTTTGCTCTTCATCCATTCGGATTCGATAAAATAAAGAACTAGTTCAGTACTGAGGTCGGTGTTATTGATTACTCTCCTCCCCTTCCCCTCAAAATTGTTGGCTTTGTGCTTAAATCAGAGCTAATTATTTACGGCTTTTTAAGTTGTGATGGAATTGCAGAATTGTTAGCTCGTCGGTCAAAATGCCTTGTGATATTTCTTCCGGCTTTAAATATACTGAGTTCAAATCCTATCGAAATCAGCTTCGTCTTTCACTCCTCGAAGATCGATAAATTTAGGGTTCCAGACAAGTACCTGTGTCAATTTAATCAACAAACCCAGGATTTTACCAATATTGGTTTCAAATTTTGGCACAGAGCCAGAAATTCCGAGAGGGGGAGTCGATTACATCGACCTCAGTGCTTGAAGGGTACTTATTTTATCAACTCCCGATAGAATGAAAGGCAAAGTTGACTTCGGCGGAATTTGAACTCAGAACATAGAGACGGACGAAATGCCTCTAAGCATTTTGCCCGACATGCTAAAAATTCTGCCGAGCTCGCCGCTTGACCTGTACTTAAATTAGAAATAATTATATGTTATTGTTGTTGTTATCTTTCCACTCGATCTAAAAACCTGATCATTTCTTGTTTGTTGTTTTATTGTGTTTTACTTTTGTACTGTCCTCAACGTCGTGATTATTATTAAATTGGCAAAATCGTTAGGTCATCGAACAAAATACTTTAGGGCATTTAGCTACGGTGCTATACGTTAAGCGTTGAAATTCTGCCGAGTACGATTTGGCTTTCCGCCTATTCAGCGTCGATAAATAGCTACCAGCTGAGCATCGAGATCGATGTAATCGCTTAACATCTTCCCCACTAAAATGCTGGCCTAGCGCTGGCCTTGAAACTATTATCAGTATTGAGTGAGAGAGCAGCGCATGCCATCTAAGTGACATTGGGGTACAAATAACGAAGCCCAATATACCCATCATGACTACTCGTCTGATAAAGGTGCACCAGGCACGTGCATCACAACCATATGTGCGCGACATGGTGTTCACATATCGAGATTAACAGCGCATGAACTTGCAGGTGGGGCCCAGTTAGAATTTTCTTCGGTTCGAGTAGCTCGTCTCACTCAAAAGGTCCCCATGTTTCCAGAGGTGAATTACTCAAACCCCAAATAATTCCACTCAACACATGGCTATGATGCTCCTCCGCTACTTCTGCTCGTGATCAGAGATGCATATATCGTCAGCTACTAACATACTCAACTGGTTACGGTCAAGCAACTGACAAACATATCTGTTGTATTGAGCAGAATATTTGCTGTAGCCCATCTTTTATACGAAGACAAAACATATACATGATAGCACTTCTAATCAGCTAAGTTGAGAGGCTATGAAAGCCATTACCTGGCACTGCATCAGGGCATAGCCACTGCCTGGTACTGCATCAGGGCATTTATTATCACCATCATCATCATCATCATTATTATTGTAAAATCGGTGAACTGGCAGAATCGTTAATACGCCAGGCAAAATGTTTGGCAGCATTTCGTATGCCTCTACGTTCTGAGTTCAAATTCCCTTGATGTATTCAGAGCTAAATTCCGTCGCTTTGAAAAATACTAATGTAGAGACGATGCACTCTGATATTAAGGAAACTAAACCCCGACAACAAGGTGAAAGGTTTTGGGTAATCCTACATGTCTTACTGTTAAAGGTCTTAGCTCCCGGATTTCTGTTGATTATGAGCGAAAAATGAGAATTTCCCTCGACTAAACTGGACATTCTCATGCATCATCAACGTAGTTGAGTACTTCTGAAAGGGGATTATGGTCGGGATGTGACGAACTAGTTGTCAACATTTGATAGCTGATGAAGAAATGACTTGCGTGTGAACCATTATATGTCACACACACACACACACACACACACACACACACACACACATATATATATATAGTGTCAAGTCTATTTGCCAACACAATGTGGTAGTCTTACACAGGACGATGTTACTACTTTTTAGCCCCAGGAAAACATCTTTTCTAGCTGGCTACCGACACATGGTCTGTGTCCGTATAGTGATAGCAAGGGAGTTTATTGCTTCCTTTCAAGTATTAGCGATACCTGTAGACCAATGGTCTCTGGGTTATTTCCCTTCCGCGGTACAGGACAATCGCGGCACACAGTCGTTGATCGCGTAAAAAGAAAAACAACAAATTCTAAGTCCCTGACTTTGCTCACAGTATACGGACACAGACCAAGCGTCGGTAGCCAGTTGGAAAAAGATATTTTCCTGGGGCTAAGAAGTAACATCGTCCTGTGTAAGACTGCCACATTCTAGAAACTGTTTTGCTTTCGTATCAAGCGTTGGACCACAAAATACAATAATTTTAGAGTATATTCAAGGCTTTACAAATCTCTGTCATCCGACGAAACTCAACTCAAAAGGGAACTGTCTGTCTGTGTGTCCGTCAGTCACTCCCTCTCTCCCTCTTTCTCTCCTCTTTCAGAAATAATATTTATTGAAATAACAAACTTTCTTACTTTGAATTATCAACCTTTGACTTTTTTCTCCTCTAAACTTTCTTTTATTTCTAATGTTCTAAAAGACATCTAAAGCTAGAAATTATTTTCATTTTAATTGTTTGTCTAATTTCGAAATGTCACCGTGTTTGTAGTGTGTGGTGTGTGTGTGTGTGTGTGTGTGTGTGTGTGTGTGTGTATGCGCGTGTGTGCGCACGTATGTGTGTACACGACTGTCATCCTTTTGCTTTGAAGTTCTTTGTCTTCGAAGACAATGGTATACAACAAAATTATAGCATTTTTTTCAATTGAAAACCCATAGTAATAAACAATCTCCCGTTTTTATTCTGTTACATACATGACGATTACATCTATCTGTCTATCTATCTATCTATCTATCTATCTATCTATCTATCTATCTATCTATCTATCTATCAATCTATCTATATCCATCCATCCATCTATCTATCTATCTATCTATCTATCCATCTATCTATCTATCTATCTATCTATCTATCTATCTATCTATCTATCTATCTATCTATCTATCTATCTATCTATCTATCTATCTATCTATCTATCTATCTATCTATCTATCTATCTATCCATCCATCCATCCATCTATCTATCTATCTATCTATCTATCTATCTATCTATCTATCTATCTATCTATCTATCTATCTATCCATCTATCTATCTGCCTGTCTGTCAGTTTTGTCTCTCTATCCATCCAGTTATTTGCTCATTCTTTTATCTGCTTTTCGAAACGAGCCAAAAGGGACCTCTGCGTAGATGATCATCCAACTAGAAATAGTATAAATCTCCCTCAAATCCCACTCTACTTTGTTAAAAATTAGGACATATAGAGCAATGCAGTTTTAAATAAGCTGTATGTCTACCACAACCACTTAACGGCATGATGATCACCACCGGAACGCTTCTATTCATGGACATGCGCGATCAATGCTCATTTAAGACTAATCAATACCAAAAAACAACTATTCGACAAGTTTATTACAGAAATAAGCCAAAAATATTCCACACTGAATTGCTTAATTAAATATTAAGAAATTGTTTGCCAAAATAATGCTTCACGGTATTTGTTCCAGCTATTTAAATTCAGAATTAAAATCCCGTCGATGTCAATTTTGTTTTTCATCAAGTATTAATTTTAGTATTGGGGTTGATAAAGTCAACGAACCCACATCCCTTAAAAATTGCAGGCTTTGCGTTTAAATCATAAATCATTATTGTGGCAGTTTAATCCCAGATCAGCTTTGATCGAGTGGCCGTGTTCCACATCCGCAACCGTTCCATGATTTTATGTATCGAGGACTCGGTCACTATATCTAGCACGGTGAGAAACCTGGTAGAAGCTTCTTTGTTGACTCGGAAATCGGAAACACACATTAGTTTTACAGTGCTGGTGCTGTAGTACCTAATTAGCGCTAATTTGCTGATGCTATTAGTACCCAATTAGACTCAACGCACAGGTAGCGATGAAATACAAAACATCGAACTCATACCAGGAAATTCGATATCCTATCAATTCGGTCAGCGAGAAAATCCCTATATGCTCGTTCAACCAACCAGATTAAAGACTGCATCTTTGATAAAAGACTAAATAATTATATCAGTAATGGTGACCATATGGTACAAATGCCAACCCTAACTCATTATGTGTTTTAAGGTGACACGCAATGGGCTTCAAAAGAAAAATATTTCTGCAATATCATGTTATAAAAACCATATCTAAAACTGAAATATAAGCACACTGCAATATCTGGGCTTTCATCTGTCAGGGTCGACCGTACAACTGTACATGTATGCATAGACCTAGGCAAGGGATTTTGAGGAAGGTTGGCAGTTGCTATGCATCTCACTCTTCTCTCTCTCCATGGTACCAATGTTTATTCAAGGGAAAGGCCGCCGATTCGTGCCAATGAACTTCATATTGCAGATGCTGCTGTCAGCACGTGAAGATCCAGATGAGATACTGCAACGAATCATGCCTGACTCTCTGATATTTCCTTCATGTCGCCACCTTGGATTAATACTTTTTTTACCTGCTTACACCGAACGAATGTAAACCAAAACCTCGATAGTATTAGCACTCTGAGTGCAGAGTATCAGAATGAATGCTCTGTGGAATTCTTGTCAACGTCCTAATAATTTGAACACTTCGCTGCTTCAACATTTAATAACAATATTATTGACGTAATAAAATTTTAAACACACCAGGATAAACGCGTCCATCACCACCGTCTACATTGTAGGCAACCAACTGGAAGAACAGTTAGAGATTTGTATAGACTTATTACTTATTTAAGCCCTTCGTTTCTTATGAGGCATAAGCAATCGACAGCGTTTTATCAACTGTTCTCGACTAGGGATGTCTTTTGCGCTTTTCTCCAAGAAGATCGCTGGATCGGATTTTCCTGCACCACGTCTAATATTTCCTTGAAGGAAGACTTTCCTATCTTAAGTATTGTTGGCTTTGAATTGTTGTCGATGCTTCAGTAACTTTGCTTTTTTTCTAAGTGAATTGCTGGCCCTATGCAAACATATTACTTTTGGGGGAGAGTTGGGTCATATTAATCTGGCCTCTATCCTTTGACTTGTTCAACATGGGAGGCCCAATCAGGAACTAGCGCTTCGCAGCCATAGCTCTCGGGGTTATTGAGAAACACAAGACACCACGCTGCAGCAAGAACTGGAGCTTGTGAGGAGCAGATAGAATGCCTTGTGGTATTTGTTTCAACCCACTGCATCCAGCCGTAGTCATCTCTTCCTTTCAACCTTTCAGGGTAAATATAATAAATACAGGATGGTCGATTAGTGGAATTGTTAGATCGTTGGACAAGGGTCCTTGTAATATCTGTTCTGATGTTTGCGTTCTAAGCTCAATTCCACTTTGGATCACCGGTACTATCGTGACAGAAAGGAGGCGTTCGTGACCAGGCTAACGGTGACGTCCACCAATGTCAGAGCGTCGATTGGCGCAACATAATTGTGTCAATGCAAAAACGGGCGGATCCTGCAGGTCAGGAAAATTAGCCCTATATACTCATAAAAAGTCAGGTTGGTCACGACTAGAAAGCCCTATGATCAAATGGGTTTGATTTACATTTATCTAGCAACAACAACAAACCCAATTTGTCCTAAGCTCTCCCACATACGTACAATATTTTTCTAAACTTCAACGTATTACTCTTCATGAGGAATATTTTAAGGATGTGGTGGACAACGAATAACCTGGCTGATGACAGTCAAGGCTGATCTGGAACCCAATCCCATATCTACGGCGTTCGTCGCTAGAATAAGGAGTGGTTGGAGGTCACGCGGTCGTTAGCCTCAAATCGCCAGGTTT
This sequence comes from Octopus sinensis, assembly GCF_006345805.1. NCBI lineage: Eukaryota > Metazoa > Mollusca > Cephalopoda > Octopoda > Octopodidae > Octopus > Octopus sinensis. Next base: position 5,955,893 of record NC_043002.1, read on the forward strand.
GGTCGGCGTTTGTGAGAGATGCAGCATTGAGGATGAATGAAGCCAGTTCAACCCACCCCGGGTAAATGCTGTCAAGTCAAGTCAAGTATTACTCTTCGTTGTTGTTAGCGAAATTCCAGAGTTGGAACTTCGTTTCATTGTTAGAAACCAGCTGGAAGGATGCGAATGATTAAAAAAACAAAAAAACATACAGGTAAAACAGACAGATACATACGTAACATATTATAGGTCATGGCCTCTTCTTAAGGTGTGGCGTGTTGTTTGATAAGATAATGGTAGAAAACAGCAGGATGCTTCGATATTTGTCACTTTTCACAAAGGTAATCATGCAAGACCGCTCAAATCATAACTGGCGCGTAAAAACAGAAAGTCAACGCCACATACACACAGAACCACATACACATATATATGTATGTGCGTATGTATATTTATATGTGTAGATATACATGTATATATTTGAATGCATATACACACACATATGCATATATATGTGTATGTGTGTGTGTGTGTGTGTGTGTGTGTGTGTGTGTGTGTGTGTGTATGTGTGTGTTTGTGTGCCAGTGGGTGTATTGTATTGTATTTGAAATTGCAGCGTCTTGAATCGTTACAGGGTTTCACGTTGCCGGCAATTCAAACGATTCGTCTGAATAATCGGTAACCAGAAACATAATATATCGGCCCAAGAATTTTTCATCTTCTAACAAAATGTACAAAATATTTTTTGCTTTTGAATTCAAAAACAATTTTTACGAAAACTTTTTTCTGTTATAAACACTTTTCAGTAAAATATGACACTCCTTTTTTTTCTTTTGCATGTGTGAAATTCACTTTATGAAAACACGCACTAACATTTTTACTCTAAAACTGTTATAAAAAGTCGCTGATTATGTGAAAATACAATTTTATATATGAACTTCTGACCGCATGAACTTCGTTTCATGCGGTTCATCTTGAGACCTACTACAGAGCTTTTGATGTCGAGCTCTGTCAGCATGGTCTGAAGCTGATCCGTGGTTTCAGCGATGATTACGATGTGATTACGATGATCACGAGTAGCGAGGTCATCAGAAAGAAGTCCGACGTGAGGGATGTCATCGCAGAGTATACACGCAGCAAGTTTAGATGGGCTGAACACGTCACCCGGCTCACCGATAATCGGTGGACACACGCAGTTGTCGAGTGGTATCCGCACGAGTGAAAACGACCACTCGGAAGGCCTCCACGACGGTGGAGTTACTATTTCAGGAGGACGATTGGGATCACGTGGATGAGAAAGGCGCGATCCAGAGAGGAGTGGACAGCGTGCTGTGACCAGCGGTGTCAAATGGACGCCCGTCGGACTGGCCGGTCAAAGTGATCAAGGTAATATATATATATATAATATATATATATATACACACACGTATATATAAGAATTTTTTGCGTAATGAGATAAAAGACAAAGGCTGTGTAGATATTAGAACATTTATAGATAGACGGTCTTACAGCTGTTTCCAGGGTATTTATTAATTATATCCCTTCATCGGAGACGGTGTGAGGGGATGGATATATATATGGGGTGTGCGTGAGCGTGTTTGTGTGAATCTGTGAAAATTAGCTCACTTCATTTCTTTAGCTGCCTTCTGGGATTTCTTACATACATGCATACATACATACATACATACATACATACATACATACATACATACATACATACATACATACATACATAAGGAGAAAGCTGATTCGAGGACTACAGATCCAATCGCTCATTGGAACTGTAAAAATCTGTAAAACTTTCCAGAAGTTTATCATTTAAATATACATGAGCTTTTCTAGATAAGAAACCTTATGCATCAGAATACACACATAAATCAAAACACAAATCTGTACATATACATCATATACATACTTACAGTGGTTGGACAAAATAATGGAAACACCTTAAAATTTTAAACAAATTCATTTTAATATGGAGTGGGACCGCCTTTGGAAGTAATTACATCTCGAATTCTACGAGGTATGGATTCGTACAAAATCTGAATTGTTTCCAAAGGAATTTTTGTGCAGTCTTCAGCTAAAACAGTCTCCAGTTCCTGTAGTGATGATGGTGGAGGATATCAACTCCTTACTTATTTTTCTAAAATGCACCATAAATGTTCAATATTATTGAGATCTGGGGACTATGGTGGCCAGATCAGATGTTCAACTTCACTAGAATGTTCCTCGTGCCATTCAGTAACAACATTAGCTGTGTGAATTGGTGCATTATCATCCTGAAAGATTGCGTTTCACACCGGAAACAGTTCCGAAAGCATAGGATGAATCTGATCAGATAAAATGCTTAAATAGTCTTGACTATTAATTCTGCTATGAAGGGAAACCATTGAGCTGGCGGATTTCCAAGATATAGCCCCCACCAGATTATCACAGATCCGTCTCCATGTTTAAGAATTGGAAGAAGGCAGTCTGGGTCAAATGCTTCCTTTGGCTGTCTCCCTACGTATACTCGGCCGGTGGCCGGAAATACGGTAAAGGATGACTCGTCCGAGAAAATAACATTCTTCCACTACTCTAGGGACCAATTCTGTAGGTTTTTACTCAACTCTAAACGCTTTGCAATGTTTGTTTTTGAAAGGAGTGGTTTTCTGATTTCAGCCCTCCCGTGAAATCCGGGTTCTCGAACTGGTCATTAAGCTCTGCAGTAATTTTGGGAGCTGTACTTTTGTGATCCTTTCTAACAATTGGCGTAAGAGTCTGACGGCCCCTATCTGAAAGTTTTGGTTTTCTTCCGGAGTTTTGTTTCAACAACGAGATTTTTCCTTCTCTCTCAAAGGCTGTCATTACTTTCGAGACAGGACTTAATGATAAACAAAACATTTCGGTTGTTTTCATTATGCTAGCACCTGCCATATGAGCACCAACAATTTGACCTCTTTGAAAGTCCGATAGATCTGCCATTCTTATGACAGCTACTTTTTGAGATAAAATAATTGAAATTTGATTCATTGAAAATTGGAATTTAGGTCAAAATATGTGTGGTCAAAAATGAGAGAGAAATGCGAAAAACTGACTCTAAATCAGAAAATCTCAATTACTTTATAAGAAAAGTATAGATTAATTGGGCTTTAAAGAATGTGTTTATTACGAATAATCTTTTAGTGAAAAGTCTTAGTTACGAAAAAATGACGAAAACAAAAATGGCTAGCAAACCCCAAAACTGATTTTGAATCAAAATATCTCAGTTATTAAGAAAGAAAACTACACAATAGTTGTATTCAAATGGAAGAGCTGTATGAGATAAAATTTATGGCGAAAACCTTGTCACAAAATAATAGTTACAAAAAGAGTTGTACGGAAAAAGGGGATAATTTAAAGAAATCAAAATATTTTTAGCGTTTTTATGAGAAAAACTGTATTATTTGAATTTAAATGAAAGGGTTTATCGAGACAATTACTTGGGAGAAAGCCCTGTCTAAAAATATTAAGCATAAATTTTGTTATGAATTTTTTCGATTTCACAGTAGTTTTTATCAATCTTTGTCGCTCGACTTAGCGAGAAATAGTAAGCAAATTCCCTTCTTATAAAACGTTGATTGAAGAGAAAGGCTACATTTGCTAAAGTAGCCCTGATCGAGCAAATCTACGACTAAAAATATTCCAGCTATGACTATCCCGTTTAATTCCTACGTCCAGTGAACTTTCGATTACATTATCTTAAATATCCCTTTTAAAGATATGACTACTATTTCTAGCAGTTTCAGTGAACATCTATTTACTATGTGCAGGCAACCTAGTGCCACATTATTCAATGTATCCTTTTCTAAGACGACTAGAGGACAACATTAATGACCGTATCATCTTTTAAACCGGCAAGTTATGATTTGCTGGAAATTCTAGCGCTTTAAATTCAGTGTCATATTAATCCAACCTGTTTTTTTAAAGACAGTCATGTGAGATTTATAGGCGATTTCGCTGCTATTTCTAGATAACGAAACAGAACACAACATCTAACTTTCTTAAGAAGTTAGGATGTGATTTGAGGGAGATTTTGTTGCTATTTCACGAACCACGTAGGAGCCTCCCTGTTAGTACGTGTTGTTATTGTTGATATTTCTTATAAGGCGGCAAGCTGGCAGAATCGTTAGCACGCCGGGGGAAATGCGTAGCCGTATTTCGTCTGCCGCTACGTTCTGAGTTCAAATTCCGCCGAGGTCGACTTTGCCTTTCATCCTTTCGGGGTCGATTAAATAAGTACCAGTTACATACTGGGGGTCGATATAATCAACTTCATCCCTTTGTCTGTCCTTGCTTGTCCCCTCTGTGTTTAGCCCCTTGTGGGTAGTAAAGAAATAGGTATTTCGTCTGCCGCTACGTTCTGAGTTCAAATTCCGCCGATGTCGACTGTGCCTTTCATCCTTTCGGGGTCGATTAAATAAGTACCAGTTACACACTGGGGTCGATATAATCGACTTCATCCCTTTGTCTGTCCTTGCTTGTCCCCTCTGTGTTTAGCCCCTTGTGGGTAGTAAAGAAATAGGTATTTCGTCTGCCGCTACGTTCTGAGTTCAAATTCCGCCGAGGTCGACTTTGCCTTTCATCCTTTCGGGGTCGATTAAATAAGTACCAGTTACACACTGGGGTCGATATAATCGACTTCATCCCTTTGTCTGTCCTTGCTTGTCCCCTCTGTGTTTAGCCCCTTGTGGGTAGTACAGAAATAGGTATTTCGTCTGCCGCTACGTTCTGAGTTCAAATTCCGCCGAGGTCGACTTTGCCTTTCATCCTTTCGGGGTCGATTAAATAAGTACCAGTTACGCACTGGGGTAAATATAATCGACTTAATCCGTTTGTCTGTCCTTGTTTGTCCCCTCTGTGTTTAGCCCCTTGTGGGCAGTAAAGGAATACGTATTTCGTCTGCCGCTACGTTCTGAGTTCAAATTCCGCCGAGGTCGACTTTGCCTTTCATCCTTTCGGGGTCGATTAAATAAGTACCAGTTACGCACTGGGGTCGATATAATCGACTTAATCTGTTTTTCTGTTCTTGTTTGTCCCCTCTGTGTTTAGCCTCTTGTGGGTAGTAAAGAAATAGGTATTTCGTCTGGCTCTACGTTTTGAGTTCAAATCCTGCAGAAGTAATCGACAAATTGCCCCTTCACAAAATTGCTGGCCTTGTGGTTAAATCACATACGAAAGTTTAATTGTTGTTGTCGGCGATGTTTATTTCTACGTCCAACCTGATCCATCAAACCTGTGATCAAAGGCACGCCATACCTTTTCCTACGCTCGGGGAACCCCTCCCCTATATTATATAACGTAACCATCGTTTTTTTTCATGATTTGAGTGAGATTAGGTTTCTATTTCTAGCGGGATGAGTGACCACATAGGGGCTCCTATTTTGGTTTGGTGATGGAATGGGTGATATCAGGGCTAATGAATAAAAAATAAATAAACACGTATTTAAGACGATGTCTGGGGGGAAAATGAAAGAACGAAAAGTAAAACAAAACTAAAAAAAATCAAATAAACAACATTACCTACTAATATTTAAATTTCTGAAGGATCTAAGCTTATTGAAATATTTATAGGTAAGTAATAAAACTTACCTTGTGTCACACAGCTAACCTACACACACATTCACAGGTAACACATCTATACGTATATAAAAACAGGCAAAAAATAACGTGTATATACATATGTTTATAAATATGTATAATTTTACATACACATATATTACATTCCTATATATACATACATACATACATACATACATATATATATAATATATATATATATATATATATACCAACATATATATATAGATAAACAGATATATAAATATATTTATATATACATATAAACACACACACACACACACATATATATATATATATAAACTGATCTATATTTATATATACATACATATATATATTTATATATATATACACATATATATGTATATATAAACAGATTATAAATATATATTTATATATACATATAAACATATATATATATATATATATTATATATATGTGTGTGTGTGTGTATGTATATATATATACTTTTGTACTTACATACACATACACATAATATATGTATCTTCGGTGATCTTTTTACGATCAACAACTGTTCTCTGGTAGTGTATCGCTTTTCACCATGAAGCTATAAAACTCAGATTAACATGAAAGTACTGAGGTAAGACTATTTCTGCTTTCTTGAAATGCCTCAGTAAACTTTATGAGGAAGTTTGATGAGAATGTTAGTATTAGAAATAGTTAGATATTTCTTTTTATTTTCTCATATTGGATGATGCGGTGATGATAATGAGAGTAGGAGTGGTGTTCGTGGCGGTGGTGCTGGTGGTGGTTGAGGCGGTGGTGCTGGTGGTGGTTGTGGAGGTGGTGATGGTGGTGGTTGTGGAGGTGGTGGTGTGGTTGTGGAGGTGGTGGTGGTGGTTGTGGAGGTTGTGGACGGCAAATATATTTGAGTTGGGGATCGAGCAAACGATTTCTTAAGTCGGCGCCATCTTACGTTATGTCTATGCATATGTATGTGTGTGTGTGTGTGTGTGTGGTGTGTGTGTGTCTGTGTGTGTATAC
>NC_043002.1:5964971-5994971 GCF_006345805.1 Octopus sinensis
CATTATACTTATTGTTGTTGCTATTATTATTATTATTATTATTATTATTATTATTATTATTATTAGTTGTTGTTGTTGTTGTTGTCCGCTATTTATATTCTTCAATTGATCGTTAATGAATATGATTTAAAAAAACCTAAAACTTAAAAACTAAAAAAGATATAATCATAAATTATATTTTATTTTATTTTATTTTTGTAATGATTTCTTTATGTTTGTCTGAAACTAATTCTCTTTTATGGAGAATATCCATAAAACGATTCTTAAATTTCTTTAAGAATGCGAAACATTTCACGGAAATGTTTTTCAAAAATTGCTAAATCGAGCCGTACGTTGCTATAATTATAAAAGTCTACGGAAATACCTTTCAAACAAAGCGAAGGCTATCAAACGAATGTTTCATCTTAGTACAAACTTAATGAAAAGACATTTTTAACTTGCAAGAAAGTAAGTCGGAACTAAAAAAACAAAAACAAAAACAAAACAAAAAACAAAAACAAAAACAACTTCAAAACAAACAAAACAAAACAAAATGCCAAAAATCAAAAACTAAAACTAAATAGACAAGTAAACAAATGAACAAGAATAAAAGAGGCCTCTTTTAGCAACAAATAACAATTTATCCAATTCTGAGGAAATCATATCAATCAGTCATTCAATATTTACAATTGCATCGTGGTATAATAATCATGATAGCCATTTAAAACATATATATACATACCGTCGTATTCACTTTTGTTTTATTTTGTAATATATTATCAAATATGATTGATGTATCAGAATCTTTCGTTGTACATCTATCATACCGCATGGCCGTAGGTATTTTATTACGCTGTAATCTGATACAGAAGAATTAAAAGAACCAAGATTTCGTCTGAGTGGTGGATTTTCAATTATTAAAATGGATCCATCTGCCATTAACCGTTTAATATGACAAAAAAAAAAGTAGATAGATTAATTTTATTTGTAATGAGCTGCAGGGTTGGAGGTTACTCGTTCGAACCTGTTGGTCTTCCGGATACGAGTGTCAAAACCCAAGTCATAAATAAGTAATGACAGGCTCTTATACTTGAGTTCAAATTCCGCTGAGGTCGACTTTGCCTTTCATCCTTTCGGGGTCGATAAATTAAGTCCCAGTTATACACTGGGGGTCAATGTAATCGACTTAATCCCTTTGTCGGTCCTTGTTTGTCTACTCTATGTTTAGCCCCTTGTGGGTAGTAAAGAAATATATACTTGGTAATATTCTAATACCAAGGCGGTGAGCTGTCAGATTCGTTAGCACGCCGGACAAAATGCGTTGCAGTATTTCATCCGTCTTCCCGTTCTGAGTTCAAATTCCGCCTAGGTTGACTTTACTTTTCATCCTTCCTGGGTCGATAAAATAAGTACCAGTTGAACATTGGGGTAGATATAATCGACTTAACCCCTTCCCCGAAATTGTTGGTCATGTGCCAAAATTTGAAACCAATATTCTATGAAACTATTAAAAAACAAATCAAAAGTAAACGATATTTTTAATCCTTTCGTCCATCTCCATCCATGACAGTCCACTGAAAAGTCTAAACAGAGATACAAAACGTTCTCTTTATACGTTGGGACAAGAGTGGTCGAAGCTCAGTGTCAATGCATTGATGGCTCTGAACTTTCGTAGTTTTTCTTTTTTTTTTGTTAAGCTTACCTGATCTTAATGGTAAGGTAGATGCTGGTATACTTAATTAACAGCCAAGTAATTATAATTTATTAACGTTATGCTGATAATACGGTTCTCTTCAGACATCTTCTCAGAAGCTACCAACCTTTTACATGAACTTCAAAATGAAGTAGGAGATATTAGTTCTTATGTCCCCACCTCACAGACTCAATACATCTGCTACATCCAGAAGGTCTCAATAAGTCCAGTTGAACGAACCCCTCTAAAATTTATAGAGTTCTTCGTATATATAAGCAGGGACATCGCAGCCACAGAAAAGAATGCAAACATTAGTCGCACAGAAATGCGAGCTATTCTTGCTGTGCTCAGGGTTATTTGGAAATCATCCCTACCAGATGATTTTCAGAAAAACTTACTATTGTGGAATCAGTGCGGAAACGGTACTGTTACTATTGTGGAATCAGAGAAAAACGTTCTATTGAGGAATCAGTGCTGTTATACGAATCTACCTTGAGGTAAGGCTTGACGGTGCTTAAATCCTACCTACATGTTATTGGTCGTTCTGAACATTTCGTGCAAAGCACATCCAGCCAAAATCTGTATATCAGTCCTTTTGCTGTCACTAAGTATGTATAAAACAAAAATATATGTATCTATTTAACTGACACTTCAATAACAGGATTAATAACCCTTTGCCTGTCTTGTCTTTCACATGTGATACCCAGGACATATTTTCTTGGCGTAATTGAATCATATACGGTACAAATTCTCAATTTTATTTTCAACCACCATTGTAAAGAGATAGATTTATATTGTTCAGAACATGTGTAGACACACACACACATGTATATATATATATATTATATATATATATATATATATATATATATATATTATATATATATATATATATATATATATATATATATATATATACTCAAAATAAGCAACAAGGATATCCAAGGTAGTGTAGTACAATCGTTTCATGCTACTTCATTTTATTAAACACTGGAAGTATTACATCAGTTTTAAAATGTCGAGCAATCTTCAGCCACATATAGAATTTTTTAATTAAACGGACAATGCACATTTTTATACTTAATGTTGGCTATATTTTAAGAGGGTCTATACTTAATGTATAGCCCCTCTCTTCTATTTGCTTCATAACCTCCCCCGACAGTATCGCTAGCTCGTCCATATATTTAATTTTGCCTCTCTTCAAGACTAACACATCACACTTTTTCAATCCGAACTCCATTCTGATATCAGCACTGAAAGTATACACCGTATCAGCGAGGGAACTGACTTATGATTCATCTTTATAATAAAGTTTGAGGTTATCCATGAATAACAAGTGGTTTGACTTTTTGTTGGCGGATCCTGAATACACACCCAGTGTTTGCTTTCCTCAGAACCAGTGTTAGTGGTATCATGCACGGTACAAAGATCAGTGGGGACAGGCATTCCCCTTGAGAAATGCCGCTCCTGATTTCTATTGTCCCTAAACTTCTTCCATATGCTGTCAGTTCCGTCCTCCACTTCGTCATACTTTTTCCAAGCAATCGCACAACATTCGATGCAAATACCAAATAATCCAAGAATGTGGGATCATATCGTATGCCTTACGATAATGGATCCATGACATAGCTAACTTAGTTTTCCTCCTCTTGCAATATCTAAGTACAGTTTTGTCAATCAGCAGTTGATCCTTGGTACCACTGTACCTACGCTTGCAACCTTTATGTTCATGTGGCAGGACTCCATTTTTTCCAGATGTTCATACATTGACTTTGCGAGTATTCCAGTCAATAATTTCCACATAAATGGGAAGCAAGATATCGGCCTGTAATTGTCTATCGTATTGCCTTGTTCGATGTTTTTCAAGCACAGCACTGTCCCACCCATTGTCAACCAGTCCGGTGTTACCTGATTGGCATTTAACAAGATGTTAGTTGTGCAGCTATTCGTGCATCACATTCACCAAATCTTTTGATTCAGTAGCCATGAACTCCATCTGATCTCAGGGCCTTCCAGTTGCCCATTTTTTTGCTGATTTCCTTCACTTCCCTAACTGAAATGACCAGCTCTGCCTGTTTGTTTCAGTTCTTGCAACCATTCAGCATCCTTCTTGTGCTCCTTGTCTTTCTTCTAGATGTCACTCCAAAACCTTTGACTTTCAGTGTTATCTGGTATCAACTTTTCACCTGTACACTCTCCTTTTATTTCTTTGTAGAATCTCTTCTGATCTTCTCTGAATAACCTATTCTGCTGGTACTCCTTCATTTTTTGGTCGTATCTTACCATCTTTGCTTTCTTTGAAACGAGGCGCTGTTTCAGTTCCTCCATTAAACTCTCCCTTCTCTTTTCGGTCTAACGCAAGAATGTCCTTAGATTGTGAAATAAATATTTTTTTCACTATCATCAGATCAACAGGGTGAAACTCAGAGTATCGATGGTTGAAGGTTTGAAAGTTCAGCAACGAGTGGCTGAGAAGTTCGCTTTTCAAATATATGGTTTCAGATTCAGTCCAACTGTGCGGCACCCTGGCCAAGTATCCTCTTTTACAGCCTTGGGCTGACCAATGCCTAGTAAGTGGATTTGGTAAAGGGGAACTGTGGAAGATCCCCTGTGTGTGTGTGTATATTATATATATATATATATATATACAAATCTCTCTCTCTCTCTCTCTCTCTCTCTCTATATATATATAATATATATATATATATATATATATATATATATCAATTCCTATGTATTAATTATAGTTCCTTCATTAAGGTCAATATGTATTTTATTCAATATAAGGTTTTTCCTCGAATTTTATAATTTTTTATATACCTTTTCTATATTTTCAATATTTTTTCTATATTTTTTATATATTTTTATATTTTTATATTTTTTATATTTCATATATATATATATTGTTATATTTCGGAATGGTCATATTGCCAGTTTAGCCAATAAAAACACATGCACTATATATTTGGTGTTATTTTGCTTCAGTGTTATTTATTTTTTCATTAATCTTAATCTTATTTCGGCCAAAGTTCTTTCGTCACACTCCTGTGACCGCATCAGTGGTCCTTTGTTTTCTTCTCACTTACTTGTGTCTCTCCTTACTAACCGTCAGCCATTTTGTATTTCTATTGTATGTCTTCATTTGCGCATACTTATATCTCTATGTGCGTCTATGTTTATTTAGTGTGTGTGTGTGTGTGTGGGGGGGGTTTATTTGGGTTTTATTTTTCACAATTTCTAGCCAGAGTTCAGTGTCTAGTACTGGTAGTCTATGGTTGGGGTGTTTAGTGGGGTAGTCTATTGTGACCTTAATACTCTGGTGGATGGAGTTAGCTATTTGCTGGATGCTCCCCATAGTATTAGTTTCTATTACTATATCAACATTACTCCACCAGAGTATTAAGGTCACAATAGACTACCCCACTAAACACCCCAACCATAGACTACCAGTACTAGACACTGAACTCTGGCTAGAAATTGTGAAAAATAAAACCCAAATCCTTCATTCATACTATGCAAAACCTATGGCCTCAAAATACCTGATCCACCGGAACCCAGCCATTGCGGGCAATGCCAAATTCAATATTTTGATGGCAGACCTCGTCAGAATAATGAGAAATGTGTCACGCATGTGCGAGCCTACAGAGTTAAAGAAACACATACAGTATTTCATTCACCGCATGCAGTTCTCAGGTTACAGCCATAAAGAAAGGATCAGAGTATACAAAGGAGCCATGAAGAAATTTGATAATATATTATGTAATGATAGGAATGGGATTTGCCCACTCTATAGGAACAAGTCATGGAACACTATAGAAAGGACAAAAAAGAAAATAGGGAAGGCCAACTCTTGGTATGATAGCCATAAATACCAGAGTGTCATGTTCGTTGACACCACCCCTGGAGGTGAACTGGCGTACCGCTTTAGAAGGACCCTAGATAAACTTAAACTAAGAATTAAGGTTGTTGAAAAGCCAGGCAACCCCATCAGATCTATAATTGGTAGAACCTATCATTTTAGTAGAACTCTCTGTACGGATAACTATTGCACTGTATGTAGATTTAGCCCACAAACAAACTGTAAAGCCAGAAATGTGGTCTATAGTATAAGATGTATAGAGGGACGATGCAGTAACAAGACATTAACATACGTAGGGGAAACAGCAAGAAGCATTGGAGAGCGGGTGAATGAACATTGGAGACCACTCAAGGAAGGTAAAAGCTCATCGATTCTGTACCAACACGCCGAACAAGAACACGGGGAATCAATCAATAACATAGAGATTAAGATATTGTCCACACATAGAACAGATGCAACAATTAGACAAATTACAGAAGCTACACATATAATAGAAAATAAACCTAGCCTGAATAGAAAACTAGAATGGAGCAATAGCACACACCACAACATATGACGATAGTGGATCCTGCAAACATAATAAATACACAGATAATTAAAGAAATAGAAATGAATAACTATATATATGTATGTGTGTATATATATATATATATGTATATGTGTATATATGTGTGTATATATGTATATATAATATATATATATTATATATATATATATATATATATAGTTTTTTTTTTTTTCGATTAGATTTATTATTATTATTACTAATATTGTTGTTATACATACATACAAGCATATGTAATGATAATAATGGGTGGATGTAAACACATGAACAAAATTCGAACAAAAGCAACAACAACAAAAACAAAATACAAATTACAAGAATGTATATAAACAGAAGATAGAAATATTACAGGCATCCCCCCCCACACACACTAAATAAACATAGACGCACATAGAGATATAAGTATGCGCAAATGAAGACATACAATAGAAATACAAAATGGCTGACGGTTAGTAAGGAGAGACACAAGTAAGTGAGAAGAAAACAAAGGACCACTGATGCGGTCACAGGAGTGTGACGAAAGAACTTTGGCCGAAATAAGATTAAGATTAATGTAAAAAATAAATATCACTGAAGCAAAATAACACCAAATATATAGTGCATGTGCTTTTATTGGCTAAACTGGCAATATGACCATTCCGAAATATAACAATATCTGTTTCAACACACGACTTCACATAAAAAGTCTTGCACAACAAATATTTAAACGTATATATATATATATATATATATAATATATATATATATATATATATATATATATATATATTATATATATATATAATATATATATATATATATATATAATATATATATATATATATATATATATATATATATTTTTTTTTGAACTCATCTATGTTTATCGCTCGAAAATTGGCTGTTATTTCTAAAGGGCCAATCAAACAAGTCCATTTTTTAAAGGTGTAGCGTTTGTAATAGTCTGAATAGAATTCACATATCGGTTCCATTCTAGCAAAAACTGTCCGACGAACGGAAACGGGAAACTCAGAGTAACAGGTTTTGTTGAAGTTTCTGCTGCTTTAAATAAAGCGTATATATATATATATATATATATATATATATATATATATATATATATATATATATATATATATAATATATACATATACATATACATACAAACATACACACACACACACACACATACACACACACGCACACATATATATATATATACGTGTGTGTGTGTTTGTGTTTCTCACCCCCACTCCCACTTGACAACCGATGTTTTTTTTAAACTTACCGGTTCAGCAAAATAGTTGAGAGAAAAAAATTCCAAACTTAAAAAGAAACAAAAAAACCCCCACAAGTACTGGGGTCTATTTGTCCGATTAAAACCTGTTTAAACGTCACTCCAGAAGGGCTGCAGCTCAATGACTGAAGCAAGTAAAAGATTAAAGAATAAGATTCAAGCATGTATACATACGCAGACATGGACATAACACATATCATAGATATCTAGAGTTAAAGAAAAAAATTTCTTAATGTTTCCGGTTGGTCATGCGCACTGTCTCCTTACCTCCCCCACTACTTTTCACCGAGTTATTTTATCATTGACAAACCATCAATCACACACGAACCATCACTTCAAAGCGTTTCCTCAGATATTTATAAGGTTTAATGTTTTACGTTTTATTTTCTCGTTTCCTATCACAACACAATTTCGTCTTAATCAATGACCTATATATATATATATAATATATATATATATATATATATATATATATATATATATATATATATATATATGTATATATATATATATGCGTGTGTATGTAAAATTTGGTATGTACTGTTTTGAGGAATTGTTGAAAGCAAACACACACACACATGTACACCCACAACTCCACATATACATTCCCTGACATTATACTGTAAGATACAGGTGCATTGATATAGATTCATGCAAGGAATATTTTCTGAATATATATATATATATATATATAATATATTATATATATATATATATTGTGTTGTGTGTGTGTGTGTGTGTGTGTGTGTGTGTGTGTGTGTGTGTGTGTGTATTACGGAGATGTACTTGCATAGCGAGTGACTTGATCTGAGATCGTGTGCTGGAACGAAAACAATTGCAGCGTGGAAGGTGTTTATAAGCCATTTAAGAAACACACAAAAACCGTTAGATTCATTTCAACATTTAAATTTAATTTGCCAAAATATTCTCGTCGCTTTGAGACCGCAACCTGTTCACTGACAAAACTTCATGCTGCATATCTTTATATATATAAAACTGAGAATGTGTGTCTGTCTGTCTGTCTGTGTGTTTCCCTAAAACTTGAGAACTACACAACCAATTTCATTCAAATTTTACACATGCCTTACTTAGGGTCCATGTAGTTTCATGGGCAAAAAAAAAATGTTCAACTTCTTGCCTAGAGCGAACCCATAACAATATCATATCTTCTCCACTATTTCAGTATTACGTGTTAAAAGTGAAACAAAAATATTTCTCTATTTTATGTCAAATGCTTTCACTTTAACAATAAAAATAATAATAACAATTGAATTATATGTAGTAAGTAATAATTAAAATCAAACTAAAGTATAATATAATCGTAACATAACAAAAGTAAAAATAGCAATTGGTATAAAATTGCATCAATGATTTGAACTTGAACAAGTGGTTTCACATGAATGGGAATAAATTAAATATAAAATTAGCGTGCAGAAATGGAATAGTCCAGATGGATAATAAAAAAATAAATTAAAGAAAAGACTATTGTCTATAAAGTATACAATGTAGAGAAAAAAGAAGATTTGAACACAATGAGGAAAGCACCTTCGAAAAGTGTCTTGGTTCGACTATGAAAGATATCTAATCAGAGGCGGTAAATTCGCCACAATAGAAGCAAGGTTCGAGTCAACGGAGCGTGCAAGGGAGTACTCGACTCGAACTTGCAAAGTGGAAATATTTTGTTTTCACCTTTATATCTGGGACGTAGGACGTCCTGGAAAAAAATTTTAAATGACCCCCCCCCAGAAGTAGAGGTAGGCTGGATTGTTAGCCACACTTCTATACAAAAGGGAGGACAAGATACAATTGATCGAAATTACAAGAGACGGGCCAACAATTCCAGTCTGTTATATATTTTGAGTATTGTTATCACTAGCGATATCAAGATATAACTTTGTATTTTGTATTTTATGTGTAGATGTATATATATATAGATATACATGTAATATGTACACATATATATACACATATATACATGCACTAGCACTATGACCGGCAACGACGGGTCTTTAATGCTAGTATATATATATATATATATATATATATATATATATATAATATATATATATATATATATATATATATATATATATATTTCAATGATGCTGATAGTGTTGTCTCATGAAACATATGTTATTGATGGTATTGTCGCTGAAACTTTATTTCAGTTTTGTTAGGCGTTTTCTGCTTCGATGCAAGTTGGAGGAATAACACTAAAAGCAAAACAGTAATTTCAAGCATCTTTACCTCTTTAGCAATGATTTTAGGATCATAAGATGATCGAATATATCATTGAATGATTTCAGCAGTTTTGGTAATAGTAACTTTTAGTTTCGACAATAGGAAAGTTTCTCTTGATGGGATGGGTGTTGCAATTGTCATGGTTTCGAGATTTCAAATTCGGAATGTTAAGTAAGATACTCTGACAGACTGGTGAACATTCTTACATTAAGTTTCTTAGCGATATTTTGCAAAATTTCTGAGGATAAAGTCAGAAATGAATCAAGGGCCTCAAGAATTAAAGAAATGTGAAAAAAAAAAAATCATCCCCAATTAATCAGATTTTAAGTTGCTTTTACTGTTACTGTTGAGCGAACGGTCCTCGTCCCAGAGCTCGCCAGATGGGAGAAGTCCGAAACGTGGTCCTTTGCTATTTGTAAGACCCGCAGAAGAGAGAGCAGGTCAACCCCTGACACCGAGAGCATCGACGGATGGATGAATGCGCATCCAGACTCAGCGGTTGCGTAGGAAGTCGGTGACAAGAGACAGGAAGAAAGAGTGAGAGAAAGTTGGAGCGAAAGAGTACAACAGGAGTCGCCCCCCCCCCCTGCCGGAGCCTCGTGGAGCGTTAGGTGTTTTCGCTCAATAAACACACACAACGCCTGGTCTGGGAATCGAAACTGCGATCTTCCGACTGCGAGTCCACTGCCCCAACCATTGGGCCATTGCGCCTCCTGCTTTTGCTGTTCAGTTTTTTTTCTTTACTCATTATCTTAGCAAGAGAGACTTTAAAGCGTTTTGTCGATTCAATTCATCTCGAATAAAACCGTAGAGATCAATATTTGCATCCCTATGAGAAAGTTTTGCAATACTGATATCACAACATAGATAGTATTATATCCTATTTCTTTACTACCCACAAGGGGCTAAACACAGAGAGTACAAGCAAGGATAGACAAACAGATTAAGTTGATTATATCGACCCCAGTGCGTAACTGGTACTTGTTTAATCGACCCCGAAAGGATGAAAGGCAAAGTCGACCTCGGCGGAATTTGAACTCAGAACGTAGCGGCAGACGAAATACCGCTAAGTATTTCACCCATCGTGTTAACGTTTCTGCCAGCTCGCCCCCTAAAATACATAGCTAGTATTATATAATACATAGAAAGTATTATATCCTTTATCTGAAGTATCCACATGGATTATTCTAACATTGTAAATAGCTTATTTCATTGTGTCTAAATATCATTGATTCACTGCAATTCACGACCATTCTCTTCTTTATCATATTTCTGAAGCTTTTGATTATTTTTTTTACTGGAGACCAACAAAATGAACTAATAATTGTTATCACTTTTAAATGACATCGCCAACACTTAAATTTTGGTAATATCATAAGAGGAAAAGGTTTTTGCAATAGGAGCTATTTCATTAAATAAAAATTATTGCAGATCGATATAATTATAAATCACATTCGTAACAGCAGAATTTACAATTTGAATATTATCCTCGAATGTGTCTTCAAACTCATTGACACGATTAATGCAAAAGTCATTAATTTTTCTGTCAAGACCATCACTAATGAAGCTATACGCAAAACACAATTGATGCTCGTTGTTCATATATTTTATCTTATAATTTATCTTGCACCGTCATTTATGGTTGCAACCATATATTTTACTAAATCAGTTGAATTCATAAAGTTTAGTTTTCAAATTTCTAGCAATATTTCATCAGGAAAATTTTCATAAATTTTGACCATCTTCACATTCCAGAATTTCCCGGGTGATTTTACATTTACACCCGAATATCTGAGATCACACGAAGATGTATATTCATCTAAAGAAATATTGAGTATTTCAGAGTTCAGCTTGTATTTATTTCACAAAAGACATTTTTCAAATCCTATGGGGATAAATCCTTTGTAACAAGAACCATTCTTTGGTAAAACCAAACCATTAAATTTAATTGCTTACGAAATAAAAATACTTAACTATTGCATTCATAGGAAATCCATCAAATGTAGGAAGCTCGGATGAAAAGTTCATACGCAAGTTGCCATAGCACTCTCTATTGATGGTGTGGCTCTTTTGGAGATAATCGACAAACACAGTGCCTTTTGCATCCCCCAAAACTGAGACCATCATCTTCCCTATAGCTGAAACGATTTTGGCCTTCTTTGGAGCAGGTAAGGAAGGAGAGTCTCCACTGAATGATTTGTTACTGGCACAAAGTAATGAAGTCAATACTCATCTTGGGTTAGGTAACGTTTAAGGAAACCAACTGGATCTGCCGGAAACAATGTCAGATTTTCCGGTGATGTGATCTACCTGGTGCGCTTTTGATCCAGGGTCAGATGTGGCACCTACTGAGCAGAAACCATGCCAAGCCAAGTTCATTGTGTAGAATATTCTCATCTCTCTCATGAGATATGCTTGTAGTATTAGCTATTTGATTTATAGTCAATCACCTGTCATCGATCTGCATGTGAACACGATCAATGTTTTCTTCGGTAGTGGCAGATGCAGGACTTCCAGACGATGAATCATCTTTAAGACTCTTCCTTCCCCTCCTAAATTTAGCTGCCCCCTTTTTTCACTGTTGATAAAGCTGAAGCGTCGTCCCCTAATGTATCAACCATGTCAGCATGAATGTTGCTGGGGCTAAGCCTTCTTTCTGCCGGTACTTGATGTCAAAATCAAGAGAAATCGTTACTAGTTGCTTTTGAAGTTGTCTTTGAACATTCAGATATCAGTTTATCTGGAAAGAAACAATGCAGTCATTAATAAGAAGAGACGAAATCAATCCATACAAAATTTCACAGCTCTAACGTCGTTCCTTCATAGTCAGTCTATGAACTTTTCAGCCCATTCTCGCATAGCTTCATAGAAGTGGTACATACTCTATTGGTCAATTGTTTTAAAAGAAGATTCGTCTATCCTTTTGAATTTCCGGGAAATTATACGTATGTATGTATGTATGTATGTATGTATGTATGTAGTATGTATGTATGTATGTATGTATGTATGTATGTATGTATGTATGTATGTATGTATGTACGTGTGTGTGCGTGCGTGTGTAATAAGTATGTATGTGTGTATGTATTTATATATATATTTACGTACATACATATATGCATAATTTGTGTGTCGATAAGCTGGACGTTATTATACAAATCCATTTTTTCCTTTGATTATATGCTCAGTATATATATATATATATATATATATATATATATATATATATATATATATATATGTTAAATAAAATGAGACAACAAAACCAAGACTGTGTGGAATTTAAAGGACATTTATAAAGAGAAAGGTATTCATACAGCTGTTTCTGGGATATTAGGGATATCCCTTCGTCAGAGACGATATGAGAGAGTTAACAAGAGGGAAATAGGAGAGTTCAATATAAGTTACTATTTCCCTCTAGTTAACTCTCTCATATCGTCCCTGATAAAGGGATATCCCTAATATCCCAGAAACAGCTGTAAGAATACCTTTCTCTTTATAAACGTCCTATAAATTCCACACAGTCTTGGTTTTATTGTCTCGTTTTATTTAACATATAAATGCTCACACAAGACCTACATTAGATTCCTCACTCGTATTATTATCGAACCAAGAGTCTAACTACGGTCCTCCTGTGGCACTTACATAGCCTTACCTGCCATTTTGGGTCTTCTGGATACCAATACCTCTCATGTAAGCTTATATATATATATAATTCTTATATTCGTTTCAGTCTTTTGACTGCGGTCATGCTTAGTCGAAGAAACCTTTGTAAACCTAGTCCTTATTCTATCGGCCTCTTGTGCCGAGCTACTAAGCTACGGGAACCTAGATACACCGGCATCGGTTGCCAAATGATGGTGGGGGAAAATACACGCACGCATACACACACACACGCACACACACGCACACACACACATATACGATGGTCTTCTTTCAGTTTCCGTCTACTAAATCCACTCACAAGGCTTTGGTCGGCCCGAGGCTATAGTAGAAGACACTAGCCGAAGGTGCCACGCAGTGGGACTGAACCCGGAACCATGCGGTTGGGAAGCAAGTTTCTTAATACTCAGTCATGCCTTCACCTATGTATACACACACACAAACATACATACACACAAAACACATGATATACACAAGATTCTATATACATGCATAAATATATAACTATATCATGCCACCCGTTTTTCACTCCATGGTGAAATTGTAGGAGTCCCGTCATAACAGATGATGTAATTGTTGACACTTTTAGATTTGGCAAGGTCCACTCTTTTCCAGGTCTAAGCAGAATAGATTTGTATAAGGAAGGAAAGAGAAAGAGAGAAAAAGTAAGAGAACGAGAGGAATCAACCTCGGTACAGAATTGGTAATAATTCGGAGGAAGACAAATTGGCGCTCGGTAGAATTTGAACTTAGAGAATAGGGAACCGGAGCTATTAACTACAAAGCAATCCATCCTACGCTGTAACCTGTCTCTCTCTATTTATCTATCTGTCGAGTGGTTGATTGTGTGGATTCTTTTATATTATTGCATGGTCATACGGTTATTCTGTAGAAGATGTGTGTTGTATTATTTTGTTGGGTGATTATTGTATGAAATATGTTTGGCGTGTTATACAGAACATGTACCATGCATACTGCTGAATTTATAGTGTCTTGCTCAGGGTACATGAATTTGTCTAGAAGCATTATTTTTTGGACTATGCGTAAAGTTGCTATGATTTTTACCTTTACGTTCATATTCCAATGCTTCAGCTATTATTGGTCCTGTTTTTTACATTCGTAACCCTCATCATGTTTTTTCCCCTCATTTCAAGATCCTTGTATTTCAATAGTTTCCCAACATCCTTCCGGGTTATTGTCGTCTTTGTTGTTGTTATTAATATTATTATTATTATTGAAATATTTTTATAGGTAAGAGGTATATATCGACGAACGGAGAATATGCCATTAATGATGTATTCTCTATTATTTTCTCTTTTCTATATTGGCATTCCTCCTTAAATTTCGCGTTCATTTTTTGTTTATCTTTCTTTCAATACATATACAGACACAAATGCATGCACACACGGAGTAATACATTTACACACAAGTACATGTACATAATAAGACATATACATATAAAAATACATACATATATATATATATGAAATCCGAATACAAGATCCATCGAATGAAAATCTTAGAAATGTATATAAATGTGTAAAATGGATACAGCTATACAACATCATAAGGACTATTAATATATAAAGGAAGACGAAAAAATGAATATTCATGGAATGTGTATATACGAGTAGGTATGTGTGTATGTGTATGCATGCTTGTATGTACGTGAGTGTATATGTACGTATGCATGGATTATATATATATATACACACATACACACATACATATCTGTATGTGTGCACGCGTGTGTATGTATATGACCGTGCATTTACCTATCTATCATTATATATATAGTACCAGATATTTTGATAATATTCATATGTATGTGCATCTATGTATGTACATTTGTACATATATATATATATGTATGTATGTATGTATGTGTGTGCGGTGTGTGTGTGTGTGTGATGCACACGCAAATTTCTTTGTGTGTATATGTGTGTACAGATATGCATGCATAGACATATGTAACAGAAAAACTACAGCACAAAAACAATATATTTAGGGATGGTGAAATGAACCCCACCCCACCAAAAACAAAAAAAAAGCAAGAGAAAGACTATATACACGTGTGTGTGTATAACTAGTCTTCTCCCCTCCATTTATGTATATGTATATATACATGTATGAATATATGTGTATATTTTTATGTACATATACCACACACACACACTCACATACACGTATGAGTATGTGTGTGTATGTATATATAAAAAGGGAAGGAAGATAAAGAAGGGGGTGAAAATTAGGATTAGGACCAGAAAGAGGAAAAAAATGGCGGAGGGTCGATGGCAAAAAAACGGGGACAAGATCCAAAGTACAAAACAGGAAATGAATCTCAATAAGTAGAAATGAGAATATGGAAGTGAAAGAGTTAATATGGACGCAACTTATATGTATGTGCATGTGTGTGTATGGGTGTGTGTTGATGCGTGTATGGGTTTGTGTGTATATGTGTGTGTGTGAGAATGTGTGTGTGTGTGTGTGTGTGTGAGTGGGCGTGTGTTTGTGTGTGTGTAGGTGTGTGAGTGGTGTGGGTGCGTGTATGAGTGTGTGTAGGCGTGTGTGAGTGAGCATGTGCATATTAGACATATGTATTGCATATATATGTCTTATACATTTGTATTATATATATATATATACATACATACATATATATGTGTGTGTGTGTATATGTGTATATGTATATGTATGTATATATAAGCATATATCTATTACATATATATATATAATTCTATATATATATATATATATATATATATATTATATATATAATATATATATATATGTATATGGATTTATACATGAATTGGAGTGTGTCACTGTGTTATGTGTGCGTGTGCATATATACATAGGCGTAAGGAAACGAACAGAGAATGGTAAAAATATCACATCATCAAATACGACAAAATTTACAAATTAACAAATATAAAATTATACCTCGTCATTGCTTAAGTGCCTCTCTCTCTTACTCTTACACGCACTCTCTCCCATTGTCTCTCACTGTCTCCCACTCTCACTTTTTCCTAATATCATTCGACTGACCGATCAGTAAACCTCTCTTGTAACAACAACAATAGCAATAACAACAGTATTAGAATATATTTTCTTTATCTTGTATGTAGGTGAGTGTCTATTTGTGGTTTGATTTTTTGGATTTTATTTTTTATTTTTCTCGTTCTTTTCTCCTCCTACTGATTTTACTTCTCCCTTCTTCCTCATTGTTGTTGACGTTTTTGTTGTTGTTGTTGTTGTTGTTGTTCTTCTTCTTCTTCTTCTTCTTCTTCTTCTTCTTCTTCTTCTTCTTCTTCTTTGTTCTTTTTGTCGTAACCGTTTCCTTTTTAGAATCTTGGAGGAAGCCATAAAACTGAAGAGAAGGAACTTACTCTTAGTTGAGCAACAGAAGCAAAGTAAGGGCCGGGTGTGAGAGAAAAAATAATAACAACACAAACAACAACAACAACAACAACAACAACAACAACGACTACTACTACTACTACTACTACTACTACTACTACTACTACTACTACTACAAATAAAAAAAACAAACAACACCAAAACAAAAATAACAAAGAAACAACACCACAACAACAACAATAAGCAAACATCTGCGACGACGACAATAGCGGCACAAAAACAAACAAAAAGCAAAACAAAACAATTTCAGTATTGAGAAAAGTTAACATCAATATTATCCTATAAAATAACAATAATAACGGGAACAACGTTTTAACGTCAACAATAACGGCAACAACAACAGTAAGAACATTGTAAAAACTGGAAGCAGGAACATACAGTGAAGTTTTTATTTTTTTTTACGAATGAAACAGATGATAAGATATATTTTATTGGTCGTAGACGATGATGATGATGATGATGATGAGGCCGATGGTGATGATGATGAAGATGCTGTTGATGGTGGCAATAATGTTGTTGGTGGCGATGATACTGGTAACGAAGGTGGTGATGACTATGATGATGATGATGATGATGATGATGATGATGATGATGATGATGATGAAGGTTGTAGTGATCTTGATTGTTATGGTTATGTTTGTTGCGATGGCGGTTGTGATGATGATGATGATGATGGCATTGATGATTAAGTTAGGAGAAAAAAAGAGAAGAGGAGGAGAAAGAGGAAGGGGAAGAGGAGGAAGAAGAGGAACAGAAGAGGTAGGAGAAAGAAAAGATGATGATGGTGACGCTTTGTTGAATCACCCCCCCCCCCAAAAAAAAAGAAGAAAAAAGTCACCAAAGCCAACTAGGCAATCCGAGCCAACGAGGTAGATATTTTACATGGTTGTTCGATTTGTCAATTCATCCTCAAACGATACCTTAATACCCTGATAGAAAAAATTCGTTATAATAATGTTATGTAGGGTACGCCATTTCTGAAAGGTGGCGAAATTTCTAGATCATTAAAGTGTTTGGTAAATTTCCTCGAAGTAGTTGTCGCAACTTACTTCACTCTAAGTTCGTTTGCCATCGAGGTTAACTTTGCCCTTCATCCACTCAGGATGTTACAGATTGGAGAAACTGCTAGAGGACCTGACGATCTGTCTTGTGGTATTTGTTCTTGCTCTTTGTGTTCTTAGGATAATCATCGGTGATTTGGAGAGGAAACTTGCATGCGTGAGAAACTGCTCGACTTCCTAAAAATCTTACCCTAAGTCCACACATATATGTGCGGATGTATGGTCAACTTTGACCGATGGAACACACACACACACACACACACACACAGGCACAAGCATACACACATACACACAGACGCAAACATACACACACAGACGCAGTCACACACACGCACACAGACGCACACACTCACACACACGAATGATATTCAGAGCGGCGAGCTGGCAGAAACGTTAGCACGCCGGGCGAAATGCGTAGCCGTATTTCATCTGCCGCGACGTTCTGAGTTCAAATTCCGTAGAAGTCGACTTTGTCTTTCATCCTTTCGGGGTCGATAAATTAAGTACCAGTTACGCACTGGGGTCGACATAATCGACTTAATCCGTTTGCCTGTCCTTGTTTGTCCCTTTTGTGTTTAGCCCCTTGTGGGTAGTAAAGAAATAGGTATATGAGGTGTGCAGTACCCTGTTCTCACAGTCACAGGTTCTCATATGATGAGGTCATGGAGAGAAGAAGGAAGAATTGTATTCTTTAAGTTGGATCATAAATTTTTTTTATTTGTTTCATTATTTTGTTTTTATTTCAGGTGGGTTTGGTAAAGTAAAATTAGCCACCCATCTCCTAACTGGAGAAAAAGTTGCCATCAAAATTATGAACAAGCAAGCTCTAGGGGTATGTATATTTGACTTAGTATTTGTTGTATCATATTTCAATAAACTCATTCTCTGCTCATCTTCAGATGCTCTGTTCTTATCATCATCATTATCAGTTAACATTTATTTTCCATGCTGGCATGGGTTGGACAGTTTTGACAGGATCTACTGAATATCTATATATTCAGTAGTGGAAAACTATGGAAAGAGGTTGGATGCGTTGTACTTATTTTTAGTGTGATTGATTTAAACCTCTTCCATTCCCATAGAGTGTCTTTAGTGATGTCTACTCTGCTGCAAGCATTTGGATTAAGTCTCAAGTCTAAGGACATTATATTCTGAGGAAAGAAGTCATTGCCTTTGACTCTTTTACAGAAATTCCGGCGAGAGAGAGGAAGTTAACCTCACGCGGAGACCCGGCCCGAATCCTTCGAACAGAGTGAATTCGAGTAAAGGTGCCCGAAGTGTCAGATGGTGGTGTTAAACAGGGTGTTGTGCTAAGTCTTTCACCTCTGTAGGTCATGACGGGATTTGAACTCAGAACGCAAAATACCCTGAGCGATGTACTGCAAAGCATCAGGTCCGATATTTTTACTGTCCCATTAATCCACCGCTTTGGATTAATTAGTACCTTTTTTTTATTGAACCCAAAAGGACGAAAGATTAAGTTGACCTCGGCTGGGTTTGAACTCAGAACGCGGAGCCGTAATAAACGCTGTGAAGCTACCCGACCCTGTAATGATGGCCAATTCGCAGGGTTTCCATGAGTTGTAGTTTTTTCGATCATTTTCAGCCCGTCTCAGGGACCCAGCAAAAAAATCATAGATGATGCTTTTCCTCCGCCATCGAAACCGTAAAAACAAAACAAAACAGGGTAAGCTTAATATGAACGATTTTTGTATGAATTTATATATGAATGAATATATTTTGCTATTTTGAAGTTTTTAAGTTGTGCAGGAAAACGATGCCAAATTATGTGACAGGGTATTTGGCCCCTCCCAATAAAAATATATATATAATCTAAAACTCTGAAATAAAATACATAAAGGAAATAATGTAAAAATTAGAAACGAAATACATTAACAAAATAACATTAAAATTTTACATAAAATAAATGAATAACAAGTTAGAACCATGGGGACATTTTGTTTTCTAGACTTTTAGCTATCTTAATCCGTATGGTATAACAGCCTGGGACATGATTTACGATTCGATTTATTTTTAATACCCGAGAAGAAAACCTCAGCAAAGTATCAATAAATAAATAAATAAATAAATAAAAATTAAAATATTAAAATAGATAAAAATAAATATCGAATTTTTCATTTGACTAACTCTGCTTTACATTAATTTTCTTTCAGAGAGAAAGTGAATCTAAATAAATAAAAGTAAAAAAAAACCAAAATAAAAACACACACGTATATTATTAATTATCTTTTTTGTCCATGTTTGTGCTTTTGCAAAAATATATATTTATCGCTAATACTGGGCGGTATCGCGGTATGATGGAACTTATTTCGATTTTGAAAGTGTTGAACTATTAAGAAGCAATTTTATCCTGGCGAGGATACGAAAATCTAATGCAATAACTTGTGTGAGCTTGCTTAACCAACAAGAAATAGTTGCCAGCTTTCGCTCTAATCATACTTTACCCTATCGCGATGAACAAGGAAGGACATGTTAATTAGAGAAATTCAGATGCCATTGCGTAAAAACAGCTAGGCTCAGCTTGGAAGGCCTCTGATAAAAAGTATGCCTGAAATGAGCTGTTTGATAGCGGACGCTAAATAGCAGCAGCAGCAGCAAGTGGAGGCGCAATGGCCCAGTGCTTAGGGCAGCGGACTCGCGGTCGGAGGATCGCAGTTTCGATTTCCAGACCGGGCGTTGTGTGTGTTTATTGAGCGAAAACACCTAAAACCCCACGAGGCTCCGGCAGGGGGTGGTGGCGACACCCTGTTGTACTCTTTCGCCCCAACTTTCTCTCTTTCTTCCTGTTTCATTTCCCCGACTTCCTACGCAACCGCTGAGCCTGGAAGCGCATTCATCCATCCGTCGATGCTCTCGGTGTCGGAGGTTGACCTGCTTTCTCTTCTACGGGTATTACGCATAGCAAAGGACTACGTTTCGGACTTCTCCCATCTTGCGAGCTCTGGGACGAAGACCGCTTCGCTCAACAGCAACAGCATCAACAGCAACAGCAGCAGCAACAACAACAACAGCAACATCAATCCAGCAGCCGCTTGTCTGTTATGAATATTTTTAGTGTAATCATCTGGATAAATATTTAGTTTAATCATCTATTATAAATATTTATAGTTTAATCATATGGGCTCAGTAGCTTCAAGATATCGAATCACACCTTAATTGCCCTAATTATTCCTGAATTAGTCTTGTCGAGATACTAGTGTGTCCCTCTGCTAACCTATGGATCAATGTATTTCGTCATCGACGTTGTATCGGGCTCCTCGCATAAATATTTAATTCTCAACAAACCACTTCAATTACCTTTGAATGAGAGTCATACAAAGGAACTGCTAGCTTGGTTGCCGTTGTTTCGCTACAGGCCTTCTTTAGTTGATAAGATCAATGATCAAAGACTTCTAGCCATGACTGCCGCATCTCCTTTTATTTACGTAGATCACTTAAGGAACTAAGCTAACCAATCTGTCTTTCCTTCATTAAGATACTATAGTATGCAGTGAAGGACTTTCGGTTGCTATTTCAAGCTGGTCGTGTAAACGCGTAGAGGTCTCCTTCGTTTCCCCCCCGTTTGCCTTTATAGGTCGTGAGTGAATTATATAATTGCCAATAAATTCGTCTGTTTTTTTGTGTTTAATATATTTATTTCATAAATCCGGATCGGAAGAAAACAATAAAAAGCAATGCCAGTATATTTTTCTAGAAGATGGATAATTCTATCATTTGCTATCAACAAAGCTAATTAAAATAAGTAAACTAATTCTATCATAAATGGCTATATATTCCATAGACAATTGTACTCTAGACGTGTTTGTCAAGCAGAATAAGTCAACGATATTGTGTGAGTGTGCAGGCATGACTGTGTGGTAAGAAGCTTGCTTCCGGTCGTACGACGTGGTCGTGTTTTTTGTGTGCTCCATTTTTTAAAGATTGTTATCGTTGCTGTATTTGTTGAACTGTATTTATTTTTACTACCCCCCGGTATACCGGGAAATAGGAACTGTTTGATATATTTCTGTGGCCATTGTGGCATAGCTTTTTTTTTTTTTAATTTTGTGTTTTAAGTCGTTTTAGACTTTGTTTTCGTGGATAATTTATTATAGGCTTCCACTTTAAGTGGAAGCAATATCTTCTGTTGAACATTTTCCGTAAACTTTGAAAAGCCGTTGTAGAATTTATATCTACATTGAATTAATTTCCACCGAATATGTTGGTCGTAATTATTAAAGAAAAATGCACACTCGAAGAGAGTGGTGTTAATGTTGGCGGAGGTGCCAACATTAACACTATAAAAAATTTTTCGGTAGTTGCCGCGGTGGCAACTGAAACTATTGATCTTCCAGTCGAAAAACTGAAGGAATACTTCGAAAGAATGAAGGAGGATGACGGTGATATTAAGATATCACCCACCTCCAATGCAATAGAGACACAAAGAAAAACTGTTATATTTTTAAATCCTACTGTCTCGAGAACAAGCGGTTCAAACATTTCGAAAGGGACATAGTAGAAAAATGCCTAGCCCCTATATGGAAGGACATTGCATCTGTCACAAGGGGAAAGGCATATACGACAATCGAAGTCAGGTTCGCAACCGAGAAGACCCACGAGTACTCTGTGATCCCCCTGAAAACAAAGGAGGTGGTGTTTCTACCAACCTACATGGGGAGGCGCACTTCCCGTGTAAAGGTGACAAAAGTGTCACCAGAAATAGACCCACGAGAAGTGATGGCTGCCCTGTTGTTCAGCAGGACGGAAACATTTTACAGATAACATGCTCTGCTCCCCAGAACTGACTGGGACAAAGCATTTCAGCCATAATTCAGGGGGCACCGGAAGACATAGAAATGTTTCCAGAGTGGGTGCTCGTTATGAGTGTGGAAAGAAGAGCCACATTCGTTTGGATTGCGAAGAAAGGAAAAAGAGAGAGGAAAAAAGAAAAAGTGACAATCTTGCACAGACACGAGGCTCTACATCTGTGAAAAACAACCCCAATACCACACTCACACCAGTCCTCACAAAGACAAACACCCCACCCCTCTGTTGCGGTGCCGTCCCCCAAACAAACCAACGAAAAAATCCAACCCCTGCACTCGCAAGTCTCTACAAAAATAACATTGCCCACCCCCTTGAAACCTGAGGCACCTGTTGTTGGTGAAAAGAACACAACTCCCTCAGACAACACCATGGCGGTGGCTGAGGGAGAGTTCTCGACAGTTCGGAAACGGACACATACACCTTCCCCACGCACACCCCCCACAGGAAACGCAGCATGTCACCACAAATTACCCCCCACAAAAAAAAACAAGAAAGGCCCCATCACCCGTGGAAAAGGAAGAGACGATACCCTTTTGGTAGAATATAATACCAAGGGTCTTTACATGGACGAGGTGATTACGAAACACCACACGGCAAAGTTTTACCCTCAACATAGGAGTATAAACGAAAGGTGTGCCTGGATAGGGGAAACCCTATTTAAGCAACCGAAGGATAGGCTTCCAAAGGCCATTAGGAGGATTTGGGATCTACCCAGTTACTTGAAGAAGGAGGAAAAGGAAGGGGCTGCCTCACGTGTGGTGAGGTCTAATCGAATGCCCCCCCACCCCAATTTTCGGGCCATGTGCCTAGAGTAGAAAAGAAAAAATAAAAGCCTCAGAAAGAGTCAAGATGACACGGTTTTATGAAATGGCTAGGTATTTTGAATTGCTGTATAATCAATCTGACGAATTTTCTCCCAATTTTCGCGTGGAACTTCGCTAGATTATACGCTAACAATGCTGGAATAGATGGCAAACAAAACAACGTCGGATTGAAATTCACGAAGTAAAGAAACCTAACAATAAACACCGTTTATAATTTCTGCTAATAAAGCTTCAGATAAATAAAATACTGGTTTCAAATTTTGGCACCCGACTAGAAGGTTCGGCGGGGGGAGGGATTAAGTCGTTGAGACAGATGCAAGTGCTCGACTGGTACTTATTTTAACGGCAATAAAAGGATGGAATTTGTACTCAGTACGTAAAGACGGACGAAATGCTGCCAAGGATTTTGTTATTACGTTCTGAGTTTATGCTTTTGCTCGCCGCCTCACATTAGGAAAATTTTAAGACAAAAACGAACAGCTGATAAGTGCAAACATATTTACATCGTTGTGAAGTTTACTTCACAATCACGAAAATGTGCATTCGATTCTATTGAAATCGGTTTACAGAACGATAGAATAAACTATATCTATACACAGACATGCACGCGCGAGCACACACTCAAATATATATGTATGTATGTATATGTATATATATGGAGAATTCACGAAAAAAACAGATGGTGTAGAAAACAAGCAGATATATTAGTATAACGCTCAGGAATTGAAAAAGTCTTTTACGTTTCGAGCCTACGCTCTTCCACAGAAAGGAACACAGAAAGAAACAAGGAGAGAAAAAATGTGTGTAGTGGCTACCGATCTATCATACATGTATGTAGGTATGTGTGTATATGTGTATTTTTGTGACCGCGTGTGTACCGTTGGCGATTTTTTTTTACTCTGTCTTCCCTTCTCTGGATCTTTCCTTCTCCTATGTTTCCGACGAAGAGCTCCGCTCGGAACGTTAAACCCTCCTTCTTTCCTTCTTCCTGAGCGTCCAATAATACTATATTGTTCCACGTCCTCGCGTTCTTGTGTTTTTTTTTGTGCTTTCTTGTTTGGATTAACTTAAATTAAATTATATATATATATATATATATATATATATATATATATATATATATATATATATATATACATATTTATATATATGCATATATATATATGTGTGTGTGTGTGGTGTGTGTGTGTGTGTGTGTGTGTATATGTCCTCATACAAGCATAGAATCGATACAGTCCATTTGAACTCAAAACGTATTTCATCGACTCTAAAATACTATTCATTACAAACGCGTTTATCGCAGTCAGTCCAGAGTAATGCAGCCAATTTAAACTAATTTGGCACTACCCATTCTGCCAGAAATAAATGAATTAGAAAATAACAACAATAACAAGAAGACGAACGACTGAACGAAACCGATCGGGTATTGGACACGGGCTGTATGATATACATCCAGATATTTGACAAGAAAAAAATTATTAAATATTATATATATATACATACACACACATTCATTAGAAATTTGTCACTTTCGGGCAAGAAAAAATAAAATTATATATATATATATATATATATATATAATATATGTATATATGTATGTATATATATATATATACATATATGAATTTGGAAAGAATTCTCTTATTCGCCAAAATTATTCTAAATGTTCCCCTGGGTATGACGTCAGTTGAAGAGAGAAATAACTATCTGTCAAACGCTACATTAATATTTGCATTGAAACTCTTTCTCTCTCTCTCCTAGTCTCTCTCCCTCTCTCTACACACACACTCTCTATTTCTCAGGCTTTGTTTTTGTCTCTTTCTGTCTTTTTCTTCCTCTCTCTCTCTATATATATTCCCCCCTCTCCGTTGCTCACTCTCTCCCTTTTTTTTTCCTCCACACCACTGACGAACAATGTAATTAGGAGTACTTGTGAGTTAGTTCAACGTCATTTTGGGAATGAGGGAGAGCAAGGTAGTGTAACAGAGATAGAGTAAAAGATTAATACAGAGAAAGAGAGAGAGAGAGAGAGAGAGTGAGAGAGTGAGGAGGTGAGAGAGAGAGAGAGAGTGAGAGAGAGTGAGGAGGTGAGAGAGAGAGAGAGAGAGAAGAGAATGAGACAGAGAGTGTGCATTTGCTATTAGTTGCAACGGTCGATTCCAGTGGTGGCCAGCAGCAGTAAACGCAATTATTATTTGCAGACTGATTTCAATAATAAACATATAAACAAAACACACAAACACACATACATACATACATACATACATACATACATACATACATACATACATACATACATACATGCATGCATACATACATATATATGTATACATACGTACATTCATATATATATATATATACATATACATACATATATATATATATATATATATATATATGTATACACATGTATTGTATGCATGTATGTGTAAGAATCTGCATATGTGTGTATGTGTATGTATGTGTGTGTGTGTGTGTGTGTGTGTTTTGCTAAATAATTATTAGCAGGGACATCTCCAGAGAACAAAGGAATATAACGAATAGCGAGGGATCTCCACTCTGTATGAAGATTCCGTTCAACCGTGGCCGTTCAATTGTAGCTGTTTGACCTTGCCCCACCCCCCACTTCACTCCGCCTCACCATCCTCCCTTTAAACCCAAACCACAGCTACCACCACGACCACCACCACGAACCTCCAATACTACTACTACTACTACTACTACTACTACTACTACTACTACTACTACTGCTGCTGCTGCTGCTGCTGCTGCTGCTGCAATAACAGCTACCTTATGCACGACAACTCTTCCACCACTCCCACTAATAACACCCCTCCTACCACCACCACCACCACTAATACCATCGTTATTACTAAACCACAGCTAACATCATTATCTCACCCATCACTATCACTATTCGTACGACGACCAGCGACAGCACAATCAGTTTCAGCAGCAACACCACCACCACCACCACCACCACCACCACTACCACCATCATCATTATGTTTCTCCTCTTTTCACTATTTCTCCCTCCTCCTCCTCCTCATCATCATCATCATCTTCATCATCATCATCCCAAGCATAACTCCATCACTTCCAGCCCACATCTGCGCCACAAACACCACCACCACCACCGCCACCACTGCCACCACCACTATCACCACCACCACCACCACCACCACCTATACCACCACCACCACCACCACCGCCACT
The DNA here is from genome assembly GCF_006345805.1 of Octopus sinensis. Classification (NCBI taxonomy): domain Eukaryota; kingdom Metazoa; phylum Mollusca; class Cephalopoda; order Octopoda; family Octopodidae; genus Octopus; species Octopus sinensis. The sequence goes on from NC_043002.1 coordinate 5,991,593, forward strand.
ATCACTATCGTCACCACGAGCACCACCATCCTCCAGCATTATCTCTTCTCCCTTCTCAAAGTCAACTCTCACCGCCCCACCATCACGCTATGACGACGAGGAGACGACAACGACGACGACGACGACGACGACGACCACCACCACCACCACTACCACTACCGCACCATCACCGTCACCGCCACGCTATTCCTACCCTACACCTCCATCTCCAGCCTTACTAACAAACACATTACTATGTGGAAGTAGTTAGTTGCCACTTGGATATTTTCAAAATACCAACACAAAATATTTTAAAAGCGAAACAAAACGAAAAGAACAAACAAATACAGCAGGAAATTATTCAAAATATATTGTAACAAGAGAATAGCGGAAATTAATGAGGGATGTATTGGTTTATAAACAACCAATCACTCATTATTAGTACCTTTTGACTGCACACAAAGCCCAGTATGTTAGTGTGTAAGTCCCAGGCCAGGCTGATCTAGTAGTCTGATGACTGAAGGATTTCTGTCCGCCATTAACACAACGTTAGGCAGGTCTAAGGGTACATTGTCGAATTAGATCATTGTTGTTTTGTTTTAAGATATGTATAATTTCAGGGAGATTTGGTTGCTATTTCTTGTAGGTAAATTGACCAATTGAAGGCTATCAAGATTTTAGCAAGGCTCTATAGAGCCTGGGTTCGGAGGTTCTGAGGTTTTGAAGAAGCGGACCCACCTTTTAGCTACTATTGTTTCCAGGTCTACCCTTACCCGGAGCAGCAGTACCTGCAAAAGTCCTGGGTTAATTAGCATGTAACCACCAGAGTCAAAGTACGTTGAAATCATGGGATGCTGCATCGTGGATGAGAACTATTTCGGAAAACGAACTTATTGAATCAATAATGGATGTTGAGCGGAGACAGCAAAATGTCAGCGGACAGGATCAACCAGACCAGTTAGCGAATTATTGCCATCATCTGTAGTCATGATATGAGCAAATGAGATAAATCAGCTAACAAATGGCCAGTGTGACTAAAAGTATGACAAGCCAGATGTTCATACCACATCACTCTATGAGGACATCAAGCGAGGAAGAGTTGCATTGGTCCGGGGTAAGTCGTCCGACAGGAAGATGGTGGTATTGAGCAGTCCAACGAGGAACATGTTCCAGCTGTGACCATAATAATATATTTTTGCATAACAAAGACTAAACTGTTCATTGTGTTTTTTTTCTACGCTGGTAAAGTTTGATTTGAGGGAAATATCTAGTATGTCCGGTGACTATATAGGGCCGCGTTTCTCAACCACTTTTTACCTATGGACCCTTTGATTCATGCTTTACTCGGAGGGACACTCCTAGCCATTCGATGTTAAATAAATCTTATTATATTTTTATAATTGCATATTATTAGGAATTGCATAAAAATAATTATTAAAATATTTTGTATATTGTAGAAGTATAAACAATTTATTGCAGATAATTTTTTTTGCAACTAACATTATATGGATCCCCAAGGGCCGTATGAACCCCGTTTGAAAATTATTGATATAGAGGCCACTCCAATTAGTTATTAAGCCCTATGCTGCGTAGTTCAAGGAGTGAAAAGTTTCTAACTGTATTCATCACAGTCTTTCTATATAATCTGTAGTAATGTAGCCGTGTTTGTAATTATTTGTATCTTTTGCAGAAGGCCAGCAGATTTAAAGAGAGTGGGGAAGGCGATTACATCGACCTCAGTACTTCACTAGTAATTTATTTTATCGACCCCGAAAGAATGAATGACAAAGTCGACCTCAGCAGGACTTGAAATCAAAACGAGCAGGAAGAACTGTTGCTAAGCATTTTGTCCGAAGCACTAACGATTCAACCAGCTCACACAAGAATTGTATATAAAATGATTTAGGGAGATTTCAGTTGCTATTTCTCGCAAGCCTGACGACCATATACAGGCTATCTTGTTGGGTAGCAAAGCTATATACTAGTGTTTCACAAGGTGAGGCCTGGTAATATTTTGATAGAGCAGGGTTACTTTAGAATGGGGCATAAATAAACAAGGGAATAAAAAACTTGCAACAAAGTTTTAATTAAAACTTCTTTTGCATGTGTGAGTAAGCGAGTGCTTGTGTGTATATATATATATATATATATATATATATATATACACACATACACACATATATATGTATATATATATGTATGTATGTATGTATGATGTATGTATGTATGTATGTATGTATGTATGCATGCATATGGTATATTCTGACTTTGTCCATTCCGGGTCGATAAAATAAATACAAGTCAAGTAGTGAGGTCGATGTAGTTGACTAACCCCTCTCACGAGGTCTTCAGTGCCTGTATTAGAAACAATTATTTATGCGTTGATAAGTGCTTTGCAGTATGTTTTTTCCACTCTTTATGTTCTAAGCTCAAATCTTGCCGGGGCCAACTCTGTTTTTTTAAATTCTTCCAGAGGTTAAGAAAATAAAGTACCAGTCTAGTGCTGGGGCCGGTGATATCGACTAATCCAGTTCCTTCAAAATAGATGGCATTCTACCTAAATTGAGGCTGTTATTTGTACATCAATATACGATACTTTATTTATGTTTTAAGCCTATTCATTTTCCACGAAATCATACCAAGTGGGCCCCATGATTTGTCCTAATGCTTTATTTTCAGATAATCTAAGACGATTGCTTATAATTTGCTGGCTATGCTATGGCTCACTCACATACAGTTGCGGCCAAAATGTTCAGAACGGCATTGTTTTCGCCAGTATAAGTTTTTATCAAAGTTGTTCTATATTCTATAATGTTCACAGACAATAAATACGATATTAATTGTTATCGTCTGAGATTTTGGTGTAATTTGAGAGGATAATACAAAAGTTATGGATGATTTAGTGATTTACTGCAAAACCCATAATATCGTATTTATTGTCTGTGAAAATTAGAGAATATAAAACAACTTTGATAAAAACTTATACCTACTTTTCTGGCGAAAACAATGCCGTTCTGAACATTTTGGCCGCAACTGTATATTAAAACACTTCTTATATCCCATACAATTCAATTTTCGTATGAATTGTTAATCTACAAGATTTCTGCACGTTTAATAGTATTTTCATTGCTTGATATATTTTCTTAAATCTTTAGTCGAATTCAGTTTCTAAAGATCCGTCACTCTCTATAAAAGTTCCAGGTTATTTACACTTATTTATCCTTTCTGGTGTCTGCCAATTTAATGATGAACTCTAACCGTATGTTCAGTTGTCATAATTTGGTTTTCATTGAGATTTATATTTAATCCCACACCTTTGGCTATTTCACCAAGCTTCTATATTATTCTTTGTGGAGGTGCAATGGCCCAGTGGTTAGGGCAGCGGACTCGCGGTCATAGG
>NC_043002.1:5999971-6003427 GCF_006345805.1 Octopus sinensis
CAATTCATGAGGCACCCATTTTCCAAGTTTAGGAACCCATCAAACTCAGCTGGACGTCCTGTTCGATCTTCATCTTCAAGGCTGAAATCTCCACTTCTGAATTTTGCAAACCATCTTCTGCAACTTCTTTCATTCAAGCATTCTTTGCCATAAACTGAGTGTATGTTTCGAGTCGCTTCGGCTGCAGAGTTTCCTTTTTTTGTACTCATAAAGCATTATGTGCCTTAAATGCACTTTGGCTACTTCCATGTTAGAAAGGGTTTTTAATCAAAGAAATTATAATTCTATTATTCTGTAAAATAATATCTAATTAGTTTAAATGTACACAAATGCATACAAATAATTTTTAATTCCATTAGAAATTAAAAAATACTATTAAATTTCGTTCAGTTTAAAAAAAGGTAAAATCGGGACAGAACTTATGGGATGACCATATATATATATATATATATATATATATATATATATATATATACTATATATATATATATATATAGATATATATATATGGTCATATATATAAATTTATATAAATAAGGATAAGATCGTTAATTCAAAAAAAATAACGATTTTATCAAGTGATCAGCATGAAAAAAAAACCTTCAAAGGTAATAATTATTAAAATTATAAATTAGGGTATCTACGAGATACCACCATGCTGAAAATAGCAGCCATGATCTGACTCTAAAACCACCTTAATTGTCCATATATCAACACGGAGAGCCGTGTTGGTACAGGGACAATTAAGGTGGTTTTAGAGTCAGATCATGGCTGCTATATATATATATATATATATATATATCAATACTAGGCTTACAAAGAATAAGTCCTGGAGTCAATTTGTTCGACTAAAGGCAGTGCTCCAGCATGGTCGCAGTCAGATAACTGAAACTAATATAAGAATAAAAGAATATAAGTACTGCGTCAATTCTGTTAGTCCTTTCGCATCCCGTTGAAAAGAACCTTCTTGATGCAACAGCCTTGGATTACCTTGAGCTCTGCGGTTAGTTTGACACTATGTGACCACAGCAACGAGAAACAATAAGTCCAGATCACCGAGAGAAAAAAAAAAAAACGTTGTCCATTTATAAACCTGGCTTCCTTTTATATTCAGTTTTGGAAATTAATTTTCCAAATATTCGCCATCTTTTGTCTGAGGCGTTTGTTTCCTTTTTTTCAAATAAGAATTCTTGAGATATTTGTTTCGGTTATATGTCTTCCATTCGTTTCTCTAAATTCATTCCATAGACGCTCTAGAGTTAGTTCCTTCAGCTCAATTAATTTCTTTAATTAAATACACACACACACACGCACACATGTATGAAAATGTATATCCTATCATATTATATATATAATATAATATATATATATATATATATATAAATATATATACATCCTAATAGGTAGACATAATATATATTTATATATATATATATATATATATATATATATATATAAATATATATACATCCTAATATGTAGACATATATATATGCAATATATAATACATATTGTATATCCTAATATGTATGTACACACACACACATATATATAATATATATATGTATATATATACAATATATATGTATGTATATATATATATATATATATATACACACACACACATATGCATATACACACACAGACACACACACACGCACACACACACGCACACACACACATATATATATACACATAAACACAAGTACGCACACACACACATACACGCACACAAGCATACACACACGCATACGCACACAAATACACACAAACTCATATAATAGCAGGTGTGTGTGTGTGTGTGTCGGTTATAAAAACTTGAATGTCTGCCAGGGAATATATATTTGTAATAAACAGTTATTTTATCTGAAGAAAATTCTATTCGACTTTTATTTTATTTACAAATATGTTTGCGGAAAGATACTATTAATGAAATTCTGAGACAGTTTTAAGAAAACACAGTTTATAACTGCATTAACACTGTGTTTATGTGTTTAACACATTCACATATGTTCATGTGTACATACTTATATACATATACACGCGCGTGCACACACACACACACACACACACACACACACACACACATATATTTATGTTTTATTTATAAATATATATATATTTATATAAATGTATATATGTGTATATAAATATAAATATATATATATATATGTATACAATATGTATAATGTATGTATATACATATACAAACATATATATATCTATATATATATAATATATATAAGATATATATATTATTCTTTGTATATGTCGGTGTTTTGTTTATATAGATATAAGGTATGTATATATTTGTGTGTATCTCAATTTCTCTGTCCTCTCTCACTATCTATCTATATATATATATGTATATACATGTATATATATGTATATATATACATATATATATACATACATATATATATATATACATATATACATATATATATATATATATACATACATATATATATATGTATCTATACATATATATATATATATATATTTGTACAAACATAAATACGTACATATTACATATATACATACATATATATATATGTACCAAATTCGTAAATAATACATACGCACACACACACACACACACACACACACACACACATACACACAAACTTCACTGCATTCGAGATTTCTGGCTTTGTGACATGAAATATATTAAATGTAGGTTGTTTATGTTCTATGTAAGGCACCTGCGCGCGCACACACATTCATGCATACATACCTCCAGTACATACATATATACATTCAATTTTGCATATGCTTATGAATGAACGTATGTGTACGTGTTTATGTTTGCTTAGAGTCTAATGGTTGTTTATGTGCGTAAATATTTGTTTGTGTGTGTACGCATGTGTGTATATGTACGTGTGTGTATGTACGTGTGTGTGTGTACGTGTGTGTATGGTTAAGAGGTTTTGTAGCTTATGAATATAGCCTGGCCATAAAATTCCTACAGAATACATGGTAATCTTATTTCAAAACAGTGTTAATAGTAAATGTAGTAGTGAGAGATTGTAAAATCTTAATTTAATTGCCATCTATAAATTGAAAATAATAAATTCCATTTTTTTATTTGCCTATCAATCTGTTCATCTGTGTCTGTTCGTCTGTCTGTCTGTCTGTCTGCCTGTTCGAGGTGCCTGGCTTGCTGAGTCTCTCTTTCCCTCTCTACCTCCCCTCCTCTCTCCCCATCTCTCTCTCTCTCTCTATATATATATATATATATGTATATATATATATATCTATCTATTTATCTATCTATTTCATCTATCTATCTTTCTATCTATATGTCCAGCAACTCGCCAACATTTCAAGTGACCATAAATGTATATTTATGAAGACACAGATTATACCCTCACTAACACCTATTCAACAAGCGCGCGCACGCACACACATAATACCCCCCCACACACACACAAATATATGCATACTTATGTATAT
>NC_043002.1:6006027-6028527 GCF_006345805.1 Octopus sinensis
TATAATATATATATATATAATATATATATATATATATACACATATATATATATATACATGCGATACACACGCATATATTTATTTATTTCGTTATTCTTTCATCTGTTTTAAGTCACTGAAAATGGTCATGCTGGGGCACCGATTATCTTAATGTTGGGTACCTATTCCATCGGTATTTGACGAGCCGCTAAGTTATGGGGATTTAAACCGAATTCACACATACAAGCGCGCGCACACACAACTTGATTTAAAAAGAAATTCTTTTACAAGTTTTATTGTCTGGGGAGAGTCATTTTCTTTTTATGCCTTATAATGTAACACACTCACCGGTAAAATTTCCACATTTTTCTTATTTTTATTGTCCTAAAACTTTCGTTGCGTCTTGCAACCTTTTCAATAGTTTTAGGACAATAAATATAAGAAAAACGTGGAAATTTTTTTTACCAGTGAGTGTGTTATATTATAAGACACAAAAAGAAAATGACTCTCCCCACACACAATAGAATATGCTTCAACACACGAACTCATATAAAGAATCTTGCGAACCAAATGCAAAAACGAAATCTTTTACAAGTTTATTTATCTTTTGAGTAAAGATTTAATATTAATTTATTCAAATTGTCCATCATCATACTCACTGCATAATCGATATCATTTTTCAATCGAGTCAATCAACAACATTCGACATAATGTTGATTAAATAGACTTGAGTACATTATTACTTCATTGATTTACCAAACCCGGAAGGATAAAAGGCAGAGTTGATTGCGGTTGGATTTGAACGTAGAATATGAAGGGATGTCATTACTTACTGATTGGAACTTCATTTGACGAGCTAAGAATTCTTTTTTCTTTACTGCCCACAAGGGGCTAAACACGGAGGGAACAAACAAGGACAGACAAACGGGTTAAGTCGATTATATCGACCCCAGTGCGTAACTGGTACTTAATTCATCGAAAGGATGAAAGGCAAAGTCGACCTCGGCGGAATTTGAACTCAGAACGTAACGGCAGACGAAATACTGCTTAGCATTTCGTCCGACGTGCAAACGATTCTGCCAGCTCGCCGCCTGACGAGCTAAGAATTCTGTTGATCTACCATCTCGAAGATACACAATAATTTCTCGTATTGGCACAAGACTTCGAATATGGGATTGGGGAGTGAAGTCGGTTATGTCATTGACTAGTATTATATGTTATGGACCTCGTATAGATAAAACTTGTAAAGCTAATTCACTGGGATTCGAACTCAGAACATGAAACGTCACAAATAAATGTTTCAAGAAATTGTATGTTTCATGTATGACCTGCAAATTCAATGCGCTCAGCAAATATAGTTCCTGTCTAATTTTAGCACTAGGCCAGCAAATTTGAGGGGAGGGTAGGTCAATTACATTGACCCCCACTACTCAACTCTGATACATATTTTGTCGACCACGAAAGGATGAAAAGCAAAGTCGACCCTGGTGACATTAGAAACCCAGAACGTAAAGTCGCAAGAAATACCTATTTCTTTACTACTCACAGGGGGCTAAACACAGAGGGGACAAACAAGGACAGACAAACGGATTAAGTCGATTATATCGACACCAGTGCGTAAATGGTACTTATTTAATCGACACCGAAAGGATGAAAGGCAAAGTCTACCTCGGCGGAATTTGAACTCAGAACGTAGCGGCAGACGAAATACCTATTTCTTTACTACCCACAAGGGGATAAACACAGAGGGGACAAACAAGCACAGACAAACGGATTAGGTCGATTATATCGACCCCTGTGCGTAACTGGTACTTAATTTATCGACCCCGAAAGGATGAAAGGCAAAGTCGACCTCGGCGGAATTTGAACTTAGAACGTAGCGGCAGACGAAATACGGCTACGCATTTCGCCCGGCGTGCTAACGTTTCTGCCAGCTCACCGCCTTAGAACGTAAAGTCGCAAGAAATGCTGTTAAGCTTTTTAACCGGCGCGTAAACGGTTCTGCCAGCTCGCCGCCTCAGCACATAATTATGAAAAAGTATAACTGAACGAAAACACTTACTGGTCGTAATTGGGAGTGCTAAATCATTCATTTGAATTCCGTGCGTATGATTTCGCCTGATATTGGATGTGAATGAAGACTTACAGCTAAATGAATATTTACAACCTTCCTACATGGATATTTTGCCCCTTCGTTGATTTAATTAGAAAAACCAACCAAACATTACTGCCATAAGTGTGTGCAGTATCAGCGTTTATTCAGAGTTAAGAAGCCATCTAATCAACGCGCTTGATGGAAATAAGTATCAATTATATTTGATTAATGTGAGACGTGTTTATTCAACCTGCTAGAAATAGTAACCAAATCTTCACTAAAATTAATGTATAAAGAAAAGCAGAACCTAGTGAATAGTATAGTTCCCAATCTACTATATCTGAATATATATATATAATATTTTAAAATTATGAGTATAATTATATTTAGGGTTCAGCAATAATTAGGGAGTTTCTTCTTATAGTAGAAGAAATAGCTAAGGTTCTTTGACTGCTATTTCTAAAGTTCGGTATGTGGTGAAGCAAATTTTTGCTGAACCCTAATTATAATTATATTCATAATTATAAAGTATTGCTTAAGTTTACCGTAAATGTTCATTTTAACACGCCGAATACTACTTGGTGTAATTATTAATTACTAATTAATTAATTTTACCCTTTATTATTACTGATATATATATATATATATATATATATATATATATATATATATATATTTATGTATATATATATATAAAGGCAGGGTTGTTACTATGCGAGTAAATTATATCATAGGTTCTTTCCGATCGGAGCTGACTTACGACTGGGCGACAACAAAACCTTTAAACAAAATGTAGGGTTGATAATTTCAATTAACTGAAAGTATTTGGAAAAAATCAAGCTGATGAAGATTGAACAGCTCTTGTCTTTGAAACGAATTGATGGAGTAACAAACAAAATGTTGGTCTTAACAGACAGCCTCAAGGAAATATATTCTTCTCAGTAAACAAGATTTAAAATCGCTAAGTATGCGTGCGTGCGTGCGTGCATACACACATACATAAATACATACATACATACATACATACATACATACATACATACATACATGCATGCATGCATACATATACATACATACATACATACATACATACATACATACATGCATGCATGCATGCATGCATACATACATACATACATACATGCATACATGCATGCATGCATACATACATACATACATGCATACATACATGCATACATACATACATGCATGCATACATACATACATGCATGCATGCATGCATACATACATACATACATACATACATACATACATACATACAATCATACATACATACATACATACACACATGCATACATACACACATACATACATACGCACACATATTCACATACACATATCTCATATTTACTCGTCTATAAGTTATCCAACTAAATTAGTGTTAAACTTTTAAACAGTTTTTTTTTCTATAGCTTTGTCCCAAATACAAGTCGACCCTCAGTTTTCTCAGTTAAAATCAAGTATAAAATATACGAGTAACTACGGTATATTTGCATGTGTGTAGATGTGTAAATATATTATATATATATATATATATATATATATATATATATATATATATACATATATATAGATAGATAGATAGACAGATAGATATGTTTATAGCCACACAGGGCTGCACACAGACGGGACAGATTACAAAGTAGAGCTTTTCTTTATGGGGAGAAAAAAAAAGTGGGGTAAGTTTTCGATCAAAAGGGATATAGAGATTGATAGATAGATGGATAGATAGATGGATAGATATATAGATAGATAGACAGACAGACAAAGAGATAGATAGATAGATAGATAGATAGATAGATAGATAGATAGATAGATAGATAGATAGATAGATAGATAGATAGATAAATAGTGTGTGTGAGAAAGAGAGAAATGGAGAGAGAGTGAGAAAGAGAGAGAGAGAAAGAGAAAGAGAGGAAGAGAGAGAGAGAGAGAACGAATATTGAATATACGACAGAGGGAAAGCAACTCAGAGGAGTGTTATGCATATCAAATGCAACTGCGCTAGTCTACATCTACGATATGTTTATTTGATACGTAGAAAACATCCTTGAGTTACATTTACCTCAGTCGTGTTGATGATCTTCATAGAATCATTGCCACTCTCCATCTCTCTTCCTCTCTCTTTCTGTATATTACACACACACACACACACACACAGACTCACACGCATCGATTCTATGTTTTGCCACTGGTTAGAATATGATTTGCTGAGGCTGAGGATGTCCAATGAGACAGAAAATGTCTGTGGCTTTCAACAGTTGTCATTAAGAGAAAAGACACTCTAATCTACATCAGTTTCACAATTAGATTTTAAGCCCTCATTGAGGGGGATATTGTGTGCTGTTTCCAGCTAAAACCAGTTAATTGTGGTTTTGTTATATTTCGGCATATTGGGTCCTCCGCACTTGTATATAGGATGTAGAATTCTCTCTCTCTCTCTCTGTTTCTATCTATCTATCTATCTATCTATCTATCTATCTATCTATCTATCTATCTATCTATCTATCTATCTATCCATCTCTCTCTCTCTCTCTCTCTCTCTCTCTCTCTCTATGTATATATATATATATATATATATATGTGCATGCATGCACACACATATATACATGCGTGTGTTTGTGTGTGCATGTGTAAACGTGTATGTAGGTGAGTGTATATATGCATATGTGCGTATGCATGTATATTCATACAGAAAAAGTGAACAAATACGCAAATGAGCAGAGCATGCAAGCAGAAACATGCACCCAAATACACCCGAACACACACCCCCAGTCATTAAACAATGAATCGTAAAACCGACAGATATCTTCCACCAAATAACGCAGTTGCTGTCGTAGCAGCCTTTCGGTGAATGAATCCCTAAGAACGAACACAAATGACTGACATACATAATAAAACAACGAATAAAACGGACGATCCATTATATAGAGATATATATCACACAGACATGCACACACATGCATGCGTGCATTCATACATACATGCATACATATATACAAAGTAATGACAATAATAACTGCAGCAAAAACGAGAACAACAGAACGATGACCAACATTTCGAATCATTGATGAGTTTTATATGGTCTAAATTATTAATTCATTTAAAGAGGAAATCGATGTGTGTGTTTATGTGAATCTGATAAATCTTTCAGGTTTCTTAATATGTTCGTCATTGTCATTGGAAAGGCGGAGACTAGCTCAGCAAGGCGGTTAACGACTGTTTGCATAAAAATTAAACTGACCGAAGCAGGCGACGAGTCTTTGGTGACACATTCACAAACGAAGCTCATACATCTTCCATTCTTAGCGAAATTGAAACAAAGTTCCAGAACGTTATGAAACATAATTATTAACCATCTTACAAACAATAACTCTGAGCACCTTTTCAAACTCCACCCATCTAACACCCGTGGACATGTTTACAAAGTCAGAAAACAGCACAGCTCCCATGACTTTAGGAAACATTTTTTCACGCTAAGAGTTGCTGAAGCATGGAACAAACTGCCGGCATCAGTTGTTAGTTGTCGGAGCACTGCATCCTTCAAAACTTCCATGCTTCCTGAGGTTCGCCAACACTACACCTGATTTTCTCCCCTCCATACACACGCAAGCATGTGTCTGACTCATACACTGTTCACTTCCCAGGCATTTGTACATTACTGCATATACTTTATACGCACTTTTGACAAGTTGTGGTGCACCTGAGCACTGTATACAATAATTTCATTATTATTATTTTGCTTTGTATTTATCGCTTTACGTTGTAAATTCCTGTTATTTGTTCGTATATGCATGAATATATGTATTTGTGTGCCTTGTATACACACAGATAAATACAAACATACTTATATACATGTATATAAATACACACACTCACGCACACACGCAAACGCGTGCGCGCGAAAGCACGTGGCTTGGTGGTTAGGGTATCGGATTCATGATTGTAAAGTCGTTCTTTCGATTCCCAGAGAAGACAGCGGATCGTGCATTGTGTTCATGAGAAAAAGTTTCTTTTCACGTTGAATCTGCCCAGTATGCTGAAAATGAGTAACAGTAAGAGCTAGGCCTTTGCCCTGCTACAGACTCACATAACGTTGTGGGTCGTAAGAATATTGTCGCATATATCGCATGCATACATGCACGCACGCATATGCACACACACACATACATAGAACCACACACACACACACATATTCAATAGCGAATTAAGAGTGGCATTAGTGTTGTGAACATTATCGATCACACAGGCTCAATGAGTGTGTTTTGTTTGTTCACCTGTTCGCTGAGGTATAGCGTCTTGGAGATGACTCCCTCATTATACCGGGTGTTGGAATACCTGAAAGCCACAGGAACCCACCCCACTAGACGCTAGAGCAGCGAATAGGCGAACCAACAAAACATTGAGTCTGTGCGGGCGATGATAGGTGAATAAGGAATTGAAATGGTAAGGCACCGGGTTGGGTCTAAATTAAGATGCATTCACAGCAATTATATACGAATACAAACATTGGTACCGAAGTACTGGCAGAAAGATTTTCAGGTTTTGTATACGATTCCCTGAAGCCAACTGAGTATATATCATCAACCCTTGGGCTAATTCATAAACGCACATTATATTAAATATACGGTCGCAATATACTTCGGAATACCCAAGGGACAGGTTTCGAGAGAGGTGGATCATAAATAAATAAATAAGAAATGATGGATAGGTGTCAATTCATTATAACTGTTTCCAACGAATATTTTTTATAATGATATAATGTACGTATGAATCAATTAAAAATTCATTGGAAAAAGAAGCTGTTATGAATCGACACCTATCCACCGTTTGTTATATATATATACATATACTACCACATACTCATATATATATATATATGTATATATATGTATATATATATATGTGTATATATATATATATATGTGTATATATATATATATAATATATATATATATATATATATACATACATATAAATATACACACACACGCACGCACACGCACACACACGCGCACACACACACACACACAGAGACGTTACGGTGAATGAACTGTCGACTAAATTAGGCAAAAATTGCACTGACAACTCATATCAACAGATAAATATTTACCAAAATTTAATAAAAAATATCTTGAAATACAAAAGAGTAAATTTATTCCATAAAATCGCCATTGTCTTCAATCACAGCCTCCAGACAACTTTGGAACCTCCTGCAACTCTTCTGGGCTGTCTCTCTGTTTCAGCTGGTGAATGCTGCCATAATTCTTGCCTTCTGTTCATCTTTGGTGTTACAAGGATTTTTGTTGGACTCTCGTTCAACTGCACCCCACACATGATAAATAAAGGGGTTGCAATCTGGGGAGTTAGGTGGCCAGATGTTTGGGTGGTGTCGTCGCAGAAATTGTCTGACAGCTACGACTGGGTTCTCCTGCTTATGCAGCGTAGTGCAGACTTCTGTTGCCAGACATAGGGTCTTCCAGTAGTCACCCTCTTGACCTAGGGCAGCATTACATCTTCCAGGCAGTTGATGTAGGTCTACGTTTTGAGTCAGGCAAAACATTTAGTGACATTTCGTCTGTATTTACGTTTGCGTTCAAATTTCGCCGAGGTCAAATTTGCCTTTCGGAGTCGAAAGAATAGGTGCCACTTGAGCGCCGAGGTCGACATATTCGACTTACACCACTCCACTCGAAATTGCTGACCTTATGCCTATTGTAGAAAGAATTATGCATTCATACACATCTCTCTCATTATGGACACACACACACACACACATACACACACATATATACATGCGTGTGTGTGTGCGTGTGCGTATACATACATACATACATGCTTGCATACTACATTCATTCATACATGTGTGTGTCTCTCTTTGTCTAACTTGTACAAGTAGGTGCGTGTGAATTATGCGCATATATATCGGCATACGTTTTCGTGTACACTATTACCAAATGAAATTTATTCCTTATAAAACTGTGGATATTTATGACGAAATACATTCTTTAATGGATTAGCATCTAACTGTCGTTAATTACTTACATACGTGAGAAGCCTCTTAAGCTTTAGTGTTAAATAAACATGGTTGCGTGTTGTACACTCCATACATTAATCTAATATTTTCTTTGTCGTCATGGTGTTTACCCTGTGACCACGTCGAGGCTGTCGCATTAGTTTCCTCCTTTTTATTTGCTTTACCACGTTTTGAATTTAACGTTATATATTCTGAGATTGACTTCTGTACGAGTCTAATGTAGCCTTCATTTCTTCAAAGCCGACGTAACTAGCACAAGTTACGTTGCGCAGCCGGAGCAGCGTCTCCGGTGGCTAAACAGACCTATACGTGAGTGACAGTCTCTGTCACATTGAGCGCATTTGTTTATGACCTTAGGTCTGTTGGACTTAACTGCATTTCTTTTCCCCGGGCTCGCTCGTTTGCTGCTATGCTCATTAACCTCATTTCCCCTGACTTGAGGGTCCTCCCCCGTATTGGACGGTCAGCTGCGAGGCTTTCCCAGGACTCTGCATTGATGACAAGAGCCTTCCCTTGTATCGCAGCCAAGGTTGACCGGTGGCTCTTCTTCCAGATGCCAGCTCCCCATAGAAAATGTCCTTTGGAATGCGACCATCCTTCATACGGTGGACGTGTATATATATATAGCTTACATGCCCCTTACTCTTTCACAACTAACTTTGCATTTAATATTTCTTGTCTGATAAAAATAAGTACCAGTAATATACACAGGTTTTGTACAATTAATTATTCAAAGTGGATGTTGCTTAGGTATAAAATCGGTATTGAACTCATTAAAATCATTTGATGCAGGCTGATAATACGTACCCTTCAATGGATTATAAACTGCATTCATTTTAGAACATTTTTCCAGGTTTCAGAATTTTAACATAGCACTGCCAAATTAGCAAAGTAACATATCACTCACGTTTATTAGTTGAACCTCCAATATTGCACCTATTCTACTGGAACAGCGGGAGTCGCGAGCCCTATCCACGACAAAAAGTGCAGTGCCAGATATATGATCCGAAGTATTGACCTTTCGGCCTGTTGACTGGACCCTAACACTTCGCTATTCGCAGTGAACTGTACTTATTTAATAAATAATAGAATATACATACACAAATACATACATCATAGTTTATAAATTCACATTTAAGCCAACTATAATTGGTGCAATTAGTTTCGTTAGTAAATGCCCATGTAACAATTTGGAAGAACTAGGGGTTTCAGAAATGAAAAATCAGCCAGTTAATACTCACAGTACAAATATAATATGTAAGTGGAACAATTGAAATATGCAAAACATTCTAATTTTCAGAACGTCTCATTGTTTTTGTTATTTATATTCTAATGATGGAGCTTAGCATCTTTGTCAGGAACCAGCTCTTCCCTTACAAGACAACCCTTTAAATAATTAAAAACCAAAAAGAACGTACACACACACACACACACACGTGGAAAACGAAGTGTATGTACGGTAAAAGCATCTTAATTGAATCAACTAAACGAACTGGTAATATTTGTACGAGCGTCATATATAATGAAATTACCACAGTAGATGGACAGACAAACAAAGAGGTGGAGACATTGTTAATTATATTAGTAGGAGAATTCAACAGAAACAGTAGAACACCATACTAACTAAACACAAGTGTTCATTTATATTCTAAATTTAAAGCTCATTCGGTTTGGCTGCGAATGTCGCCTCTTACTACGGAGATGAATAAAACATACAGCAATCCAATGAGAAAGTATCGGTGTATTCGTATAATTTTCAAGAAATAGCAGCCAAATTTTCGTCTTCGAAATACAGTATAGGAAGAAAAAGATCATGGTTAAAATACATTTGATCATAAGCTTACCCTTCAGAATTGACTTTAGAGGTGAGAGATCAGTAAAAAACAACAGCAAATACGTACAAGTTTAGAAACATATTTGGATCTTTTCGGTTTGACCGGCAGTTTTTAAAAATAATTTCTTTGTAACTAAACACTTATAAACTTCGTATACTGGTAGAATGTGTTTATAAAACATCTTTTTCTCTTGGCTTTATTGAGAAAATTCTGTAGTTTGTAAGCTATTTGTTGTTTAATTTCTTGCATTTCGACAATTTCAACCAATCAATGACGTCTATTGAGGTGAAAACATTCTGTGCCGTATGAATATGTCTGAAGAAAAAAAGATACCCTTCCCCCCACCCCTAACCCTAACCCTGACCCTAACTAACCCTAACCCTAAAACAGATTGAAATGCAATAGATCGATACTAGGGTCATAATTATGGGTGACAGTTTCATATGATACCGCTAGAAAAAACTGCCGTTCAAACAGAAAAGATCCGAAATAGCAGCCAAATTTTCGTCTTAGGAATACAGTATAGGAAGAGAAAGATCATGGTTAAAGCACATTTGATCATAAGCTTACCCTTCCGAATTGACTTGAGAGGTGGGAGGTCAGTAAAAAACAACAGCAAATACGTACACATTTAAAAACATACTTATAGACAGTCTCAAAATGTTCTCTACATTGTAATCAAATAATTATTTACAAGTGATCATATTATCTATCAATCTGTCCTCTCACCTTTAACTTTAACTTTTGCGATTCTAACATTTTTCAATTAATATGGGAACACTGTGCTTATGACATTGAAGACGAAAGCTTTTATATAGATATTTATTCATTTATTTATTCATCTTATTTTCCTTTTGTGAATTCGCTAGAGTATTAGTACCTTCAGTAGAGCATAGAGTGAGTGTATATTTTAGAGAGTCGGTTGGTATAAGTTCAACAGAGCATGAAGTCAGATTATTTTCTAGTGAATTAGAGTAACCCGGTGTAGCATGCACGTCACTCACAAAGTAACGAAAGAATGATAAAGAAACGCGATGATAATAATAATAATAATAATAATAATAATATAATAATAATAATAATAATAATAATAATAATGATAGAATAAACGATAGTAATAAATCGAAAAGAAATGACGATTTAACCAACAAAAAGAACATAATGATTTCAACAGAATTATAATAAAAGCAAAGAAAATTGAAAATGTAACATATAAATGGGAAAAGAAAAAGTAAACAACAATGACAACAATAGCAGCAACAACAACAACAACAACAGTTATACAGTATGGCAAGGTAAAGCTGAAACCAAAATACTGTGAGGCTGAAATTCATAAAACGGTCTTCGTGAAATTATTGAGAAACTGAGAGTTGATAACAAATGGTTTCTATGTTGGCCAGAAATGATCTTTGACGAAGACAAACAGCATATGTTGGGCAAGGAAGTAAAAGAGTGAGAGAAAAAGAGAGAGAGAGGGGGGAGGGAGAAGACAGAAAGAGAGAGAGAGAGGGGTGGGGAGTAGAAAACTGAGTGTTTTAAACACTCACACACATACACAGGCATTTATCTGTCTGTCTGTCTGTCTGTCTGTCTCTGTCTGTCTGTCTGTCTGTCTCTGTCTGTCTGTCTCTGTCTGTCTGTCTCTCTCTCTCTCTCTATATATATATATATATATATATATATATACCGGAGTAAACACATAAATGTGAAACAAGGTGAAAAAAAGAGTACTCAAATACCAGTGGTAGAGTAATATGCTTTACTTAAAGCAGCAGAAAATTCAACAAAACCTGTTACTCTGAGTTTCCCGTTGCCGTTCATCGGACAGTTTTTGCTAGAAAAAAACTGTCCGATGAACGGCAACGGGAAACTCAGAGTAACAGGTTTTGTTGAATTTTCTGCTGCTTTAAATGAAGTATATATATATATATATATATATGTAGTGATTGTCACACGCTGATGACGGGTTAATACTCAGAAACCCGGGTCCGTGTGTATCACGTCAGGTTAGAGATGGGAACGATGATTTCCCTCCGCAAATACTGACCGGGCACAGACAATGTGTCATTATCCAGCTGGAGATGTCTTCCTGGAGAAAGCTATTTATTAATTAGGTAGGTATGTAACAGTTACTAAAAGTATTAAAAGAAAGAAATTATTAAAGAGTTGACCGAAATTTTCTATAAATTCGTGTTCCAAGAATTTTCCTTTAATTTCGATTTCTTAACTTTATTGAATTTGAACTAAAATTTAATTTTCCCCAAATTTGAATATTCATTGCATTCACTGCGGAGTTATCCGTTTTCATTTCCTAAGTCTCTCACCCTCTATTTCAATGTTTTCATTTCAAATTTTAATTCACCATTTTGAATACCCAGTTTATTCTAAATACGTAATGTAGAAACAATATTTATTGAATGAAAATGTTTTAATATATCGCTATAATTAATAAAAAAAACATTTCGTAGTGATTTTGTTGTTATGGCTCTTTGGAAGGCTATAAGCCTTACAATAATAACTACCTGGACCGATTTTAGCCATTTTTTAAAAAGTTAAAAACCATGGGAGGAACATTTTCGGTAAAGAAAAAAGAATTGTAAATATTTTCAGAGGAAAAGGTGAACAACTCAAGGGGGGTTTGGCTGATGTTTCTAGCACAGCTCAAACCACCCTCCTTTTTCACTCTCACATATCTCTTTTACTCTCTTTTACTTGTTTCAGTCATTTGACTGCGGCCATGCTGGAGCACCGCCTTTAGTCGAGCAAATCGACCCCGGGACTTATTCTTTGTAAGCCCAGTACTTATTCTATTGGTCTCTTTTGCCGAACCGCTAAGTGACGGCGACGTAAACACACCAGCATCGGTTGTCAAGCAATGCTAGGGAGACAAACACAGACACACAAACACACACACACATACACATATATACATATATACGACAGGCTTCTTTCAGTTTCCGTCTACCAAATCCACTCACAAGGCATTGGTCGACCCAAGGCTATAGCAGAAGACACTTGCCCAAGATGCCACGCAGTGGGACTGAACCCAGAACCATGTGGTTGGTTAGCAAGCTACTTACCACACAGCCACTCCTGCGCCTATGTTAATGTTTCTTTAATATTTTTCTCCCATTAAACACATTTTATAGAATGATGATACCGAAGTAGCACACGCCTGGACCATTGGTGGAATATAAACAACAAAAACAAAAAAAAAATGTAATCTAAATGTTTATCCCCACCTCCATCAAGCGAAACCGTGTGTGTGAATGTAAGAAAAAAATATTTTCTAACAGAAAAGTATGCTATTAAAATGAGTTATCGTTTACGCAACTCTTTCTTTAAATCATTGTGGATAAATGCCAACAATGACCTTCTCAGACTCTCCAATATTTTGATTTATAAACAAACAATCGGGGGCAGGGAGTGGGTTGCAAAAATCTTTAAAGAAATGTGATGGATTGTCTTGGGATGTGTAGAAACAGTAGCCAAATCTCCCTTTGTATCATTCACTTTTCCCTCTGAAAATATTAGCAATTTTTTATTTCCTTTACCAATAAGGTTCCACCTATGACTTTGAAGTTCAACAAAAATTGATCAAAATAAATCCCGAGTGAGATGATGAGGGAGGGGTGGGATTGTAAAAGAAATTTTCAAAACTTTTTCATACAAAGATGCCTCCCACATGCACCCCATCATTTCGACGGCTGGGGTTTAAAAAAATAGGGAAAATCCCCGTCAAAACAGAGTAGTTCTAATTTATTTGGTCTTCCTGATCCGAAACTCCGTCTTAATTAAACTCCTCTCACCACCCTCTCTGAAAACATTTCCTCTATAAATTTCTTTACAGTTAGTTAGTTAGTTAATTTGGCTCAAAAGCAAATAGCAAGGCCATGTAGGGGGACATGGAGTTAAGTACAGGGTAGTGTTCATGTAAAGAGTTCAGGCCACTTGAGGTCAAGGGAGGCTTTGAACAAAGCGGTCGTCGGCATCTTCACCATCTCGTCTGGTTATAATCTATACTGCTTGAAAGGTATTTGTATAAACTTTCATTAAAGGATAACCATTTTCCTGAAAACCATGATAGAAAAAAGACGGATCGTGTGAATTTTCTCAAACTCCTCTTTCCACCCCGTCGGAAAAATTCTTTCCCACAAATCCCTATATATTCTGAAGCCACAACATCTAAGCGGTATTTGTAGAAAATTTCCTTAAAAAGTATCCATTTATCTGAATGTCATGGGCAGCAAAGTCACGGGCGTATACATCTGTAGTAATGCCCTTTTAATTATACGAATTTTTCATTTCATGTTTATTTCATATATTGTTTGCAATGTTCTCTCTCCTCCCCTCTCTCTTTCTCCCTATCACACAAACACTGCAAATCTTACAGATGGACTACTGAATTGGAATCTCTATGTTGCTTTGAGGGGCAGTAAAACTTGGCAACCTGCTCCCCGTTCCATAGTTGGTCTACCTTGATGTTTGATTAAAAAAGAGATATTATGACTATTAAAATAATGAAAGCAATATTTACTAAGCAAATGAGCACTATTATACAAAGAAATAATTAGACGTAAAATATCATGAAAATTATTAGAATTGAGAATCAAATGTGAAAATATTATCAAATGGCCAGCAGAAAAACGCCCAGAATGTGATCTTTCTGCTTGACTATGTATATATGTGTGTCTGTCTGTGTGTGTATACGTATAGACACACACACACATACATATAGATATATAATTGTATATTATACTATACAAATATATATTAGTATATGCTTATTCATAGACATGTCTATATCAAATATCTATCTATCTATCTATCTATCTATCTATCTATCTATCTATCTATCTATCTATCTATCTATCTATCTATCTATCTATCTATCTATCTATCTATCTATCTATCTATCTATCAGGCTACGACCCTGAGACGAAGCAGCAATCGTCACAATGAAATAGCCCTTCATCTCCACGACCAAAGAATGCACGACAGCCGCAGCACAATCGTTTTTTCGGCATCCGTGACATTGTGGATCGACAATTCGTCTCCCAGGAGCAAACCGCCAATCGAGAGTCCTACTACGAGGTTTTGAAGCATGTGATGGAGGACCTTCGACTAAAACGATCAGAGTGCGAAGAATTGGATTCTTAACGATGACAATGCACCCTGTCACCGAGTTTTCCTCACTCGTGAGTTTCTCACCCAAAAACATGGCATCATTTCCGCACCAACCCTAGTTGCCAGATTTAACACATGCGGACTGCCATCTCTTCCTCAAGATGAAAATGCAGCTCAAAGATCGAGACTTTCTCATTTGATTTATGGTAGGATTTTTAAAATTTGCCTGTGCTAATATATATATATATATATATATATATATATATATACACACACACACAAATATTTTCCCCACATGAGGGTGTAAGAAAAAGTCCTTACATAGCTAAATGAAAATGTGGTGGGATTTGATAAATATTATCTGCTAAGAATATGTTATAAAACCGTCAATAGGTATAGTTCGCCTTAGTGTGAAAATAACAGCTAAAACGACCAGTTACATTCATTTCAAAGACGTAGAAATGTCAACCCTAGACAAACATACTCACAAACATACATAGACACACACACACAACAATATTTAGGGACTGGAATGGCGTTACTGTTTTGAAATTCCTTTCGTCGCTTCAGGTTCAATTCACTGCACAATGTTGGCAGGTTGTGTTATAATATATACGCGCAAGCAAAAGAGTTGTGAGTGGAATTGGTAGATAGAAACTTGCAGAAACCTTCGTGTACATGCACCACCACATATATTGAGTGTTACGAATGAAATTACATATACCCTTAATTAAGACATTTTGTTCAAAAACAGTTATTATTTCTTGTCTTATAATTACGTAAACATCAACACCTTATATATGTAGAGACAGATATATAAATATATACGACACACACACACACACACACACACACAAACACACATATATATATATAAACATATCTATATACAGACGTATATATCTATCCATACGTGTGTGTGTGTATGGACGTAAGCCTACACACACACACACATGCAAACACACACACACACACATACGCACACATATATATGATGTTTACGTTGAATGTAATGAGTAAGCATTAGGGTTATTAAAGTCAAACATGTGTGGTTCTGAATGTGTGGTGTTTAAGGTTGGAATTAGCTTTCAATCATTCTACGGTCGATAAAATAGCACGTTGTTAGATACTAGGGGGGAAGGTAATGAAGTTCACGGGGGTTCAGTCTGATATCCAACCAGTCAACCATGCTAGTATATATATATATATATATATATATACATACATATATATATGTGTATATATATATACATATATATGTATATATATATATATATATATATATATACATATATATATATATATGTATGTATATATATATATATACGTATATACGTACACAAACATATCTGTACATATACACATATATGCATGCATATATATATATATATATATATATATATATTTATATGTATATGGTTATTATATACATACATATTTATATATGTATATATGTATGTATATATATATTATATATATATATATATATATATTATATATATATATATATATAAATATATATGTATGTATGTATATATATATGTGTGTGTGTGTGTGTGTGTGTGTGTGTGTGTTTGAAGATACATATCAATACGTTCATATGGTTTCTGTGCATATGCACATATGGTGAAAATGCAGGCATTTATGTTTTTAATTATCAAAGCAGACAGAAATTAGTAAGTAAGCACATTTGTTGTCTGTCTGTGAAAGAAAGCATTTAAGGAACGGTTCACACGTTGGACACTCATCTGAAATACAGCTTTGACATTAATAAACACAAACACACACAGCCACATACTCAAAAGAAGCACACACCCATGCATTTATCAACATTCACTAACCCCATGAATGTATGCGTGTGTGAGTGTGTGTGTGTGTGTGTGTGTTGTGTATGTTAACTATATATATATATATATATATATATATATATATATATATTATATATATATAGGCGCAGGAATGGCTGTCTGGTAAGTAGCTTGTTTACCAGCCTCATGGTTCCGGGTTCAGTCCCTTTACGTTACACCTTGGGCAAGTGTCTTCTACTATAGCCTCGGGCCGACCAAAACCTTGTGAGTGGATTTGGTAGAAGGAAACTGAAATGCGGTGCTCCAGCATGGCCGCAGTCAAATGACTGAAACAAGTGTAAGAGTAAAAGAGTAAGAGTATATATATATATATATATATATTCATACACACAGGCATATATGTATATAAATATATGTATATATATTATCTATATATGTTTATTTATGTACGTGTATATATATATGTATATATATGTATATATATGTGTGTATATATATATACATACGTATACATGTATATATTCATATATATGCATGTATGTATGTAATATGCCTGACAACACGTTCCCAGTACGGTAATTGCATTTTATACAATTATCACGATATTCTTTTATACTAAATCACAATATTTTGCACTGTTTATAAACTAGACTACACGTGAAACATTCAACTGATTAATTTGTCAGTCTACCCAATATTCCAATTTCACTCATGAGACCTTCTGCCATAAACTATGGCCTGGAACAGTCAAACAGTTGGAGATTTTTACGCTTTTCTATTCTCATCATATTTTGCTATATGCATGAAAAAAGAAACTCTTTGCTATACATTTGTTTTTACTGAGTAATGTTACATACTATTATTAAATTTTAATATGGATCTATCTGTCTATTGATCTATCTATCATTCTCTGTCTCTCTTTCTCTCTCCCTCCCTCTTTCCCTCCACTCTCTCCCTCCCTCTCTCTGTCTCTGTTTCTCTGTCTCTGTCTGTCTGTCTGCCTCTGTGTGTGTGCCTGTCTGTCTGTCTGTCTCTCTCTCTTTGTCTCTGTATATATATATAATATATATATATATATAGATAGATAGATACATACACATACATACATGCATACATACATATAATTAAAATAAGCAACAAGTATATCCAAGGTAGAGTAGTACAATTGTTTCATGCTACTTCATTTTATTAAACTCTGTAAATATTACATCAGTTTTAAAATGTCGAGCAATCTTCAGCCACATATAGAATTTTTTAATTAAACGGACAAGGCACATTCTCATCCCTATTTCATTTGCCAACATTATAAAGAGGGTAGATATATAGACAGATAGGTTGATTTCATTCTTAAGAATATGACAGTAGTATGTTCACTCTCTGTCTGTAGAGTTTATCATTGAGTTCACTTTGTTATTTAGATCTGTCAGAATTAGAAAATTCTATAAGTGGCTGAAGATTGCTCGACATTTTAAAACTGATGTAATACAGTGTTTAATAAAATGAAGTAGCATGAAACAATTGTACTACACTACCTTGGATATACTTGTTGCTTATTTTGATTATAATCACCCAATTTGATTTATATGGATAATGCCATACAAAATTCTGGTGCCTTTAACTTAAGTGCCATATTCATCTGAATCTAAATTTTGCAGAATTTATATATATGTATATATATATTCATTTTTTCCTCTCATTCATTTCTGTCGAAGAGCGTAGACTCGAAACGTCAAGGACTCTTCCGTTCCTCCCAAGCGTCAAACAGTTTCACCTTCTTGTTCTCTCATCTGTCTTCGTTTTTTATTTTCTATAAATTTGAACTCATATATTGGGTCATCCCATAAATAATGAGGTTTTTTTTTATACTTCTATCATTTTTCAAAATTCAGATAAACAAAGTCCTTTTTTAATCTAAAATGTACGCTCTTTCATTTTCTGCAATGCTCTTCCATCTATCTCTTAGACTTGCAAGGCTTCTCTTCCAAAATTTACTTGACTGTGACGAAAAATACTCCTCCCGTACTGTTCTGACCACGTCTATATGTTTCCGTCCAAATGATTTTGAAGACTGCGGAATAAATGATAATCAGATGGGGCAATGTCCGGCGAATGTGGTGAGTGGGGCGCAGTTTCCCATTCAAACTGCTCCAGTTTTTGGAATGCCACCCTTGCTGTATGTGGCCGAGCATTATCCTGTTGGAAAAGCACCTTTTGTCTTAGTTAGTTAGTTAATTGTTTGGCTCAAAAAGCAAAAAGCAAGGCCATGTAGGGGGACATGAAGTTATGTACAGGGTGGTGTTCATGTAAAGAGTTCAGGCCACTTGAGGTCAAGGGAGACTTTGAACCGAGCGGTCGTCGGCATCTTCACCATCTCGTCTGGCAGCTTATTCCACGGATCCGCAACCCGGACGGAGAAAGCCTCTCTCCTTCGATTGAGATGAAATCGTCGCAGATAGAGCTTTTCGGAATGACCCCGCAGCCGACGCTCCATAGCAGGAGTGAAGAACAGCTCTTTCGAGAGGTTACACTTTCCGCTTATGATGTTGTGAGCAAGAATGAGATCTCCACGGCGTCGTCGTTTTTCTAGAGAATAAAGGTCGAGCGTCTTTAGCCTTTCTTCATAAGACAAATGCTTGAGACCAAGAACCATGCGGGTAGCCAGCTTCTGGACTCTTTCGAGATGCTGTATGTCTTTGAGGAGATAAGGAGAAGATGCTTGAATCCCGTACTCCAATATGGGTCTCTTGAAACCAAGGGTGGTCGTTTTCCTTGTAGCGCTGACTTGAATCACTGGTTGAATGGCCAAATCCAAGCTTCTCAGTTAGTTCTTCAACAGTCACGATGGGATTTTGCTCCACCAAGGTTTGAAGGACAGCCGCGTCAAGCTCCACAGATCTTCCAGGAGCAGGATCCTTTTCTAGGCTATAGTTTCCGGAATTTGTGGAACCACTTTTGACATTGGCTTACGCTTATTGATCGCTCCCTATATTGCATTATTATCCCACGTTCTTTCCGTTGGGTTTTTGCCTTTATTAGACTCATAAAGCAAGATATGCCAAATATGCTCCTTTGTCACTTCCATTATTGGTTTGAAAAATAACTCTTAAAATCGAAGGGCACTGTTCAAAATGTGCATTAAGAAAAAGGACAAAGTAAAATGACTAACTGCTTTTATAGCAAGTTGATGCAGGAAGTTTATCCCCTCCCCATCTGACTTTTAGTTCATGCAATTGAAAAAAACCGCATTATTTATGGGATGACCCAATATACATATATCTATACACGTACATATATCTCTATCTATCTATCTATCTATCTATCTATCTATCTATCTATCTATCTATCTATCTATCTATCTATCTATCTATCTATCTATCTATATATATATAATATATATATATACACACACAGACACAGACACAGACGCACACACACACATACAGGGTGTGGTGAATAAATTGTCATCTAAATTACGCAAAAATGAAAATAACACTGACATCTCATTTTAACAAACATATTTACCAAAATTGCATAAAAATATCTTCAAATGCTAAAGAGTAAATTTGTTTAATTGAAACGCCGTTGGCTTCATTCACGGCCTCCAGATGACTTCGGAATCTCCTGCAAATCTTGTGGAAGGTCTCCTTGTTGAAGTTGGTCAATGCTGGTGCTGTGAACATTATCGACCGCACATACTCAATGAGTGTGGTTTGTTCGTTCGCCTGTTTGCTGGGGTATAGCGGCTAGGAGATGACACTCACATTATACTGGGTGTTGAAATACCCTGAAGGTCATAGAGACCCCCGCCACCAGACGCTATACGCAGGGAATAAGCGAACCAACAAAACAATGTGTGCGATCGACGATTGGTGAATAAGGAATTTTAATTTTAATTTGCATTTTAATTTAGACCCGGGTTGGGTCTAAATTAAAATGCATACACAGCAATTATAGACAAATACAAACATTGGTACCGAAGTCCTGGCAGAAAGATATTCAGCTTATGTATACAATTCACAAATGCAACTGAGTATATCATCAATCTTGGGCTAATATAGAAACGCACATTATATTAAATATACGGTCGCAATATACTTCGGAATACGCAAGGGACAGGTTTTTGAGAGAGGTGGATCATAAATAAATAAATAAGAAATGATGGATAGGTGTCACTTCATTACAACTGTTTCCAAATATTTTTAATGATATAATGTACGTATGAATCAATTAAAAATTCATTGGAAAAAACCTGTAGTGAATTGACACCTATCCACCGTTATATATATATATATATATATATATATATATATATATATACATATATGCATGTATGTTTTCCTAGTGTGTACAGTGATTGTGCCTTTGTGCCACAGTATATTTAAAGGGTGGTTATTGCTTCAAGTTGACAACTGCGTATTCGTTATATAGAAACAAAAGTGTCGAGATCAAAATCAGATCATGTTACACACAACGATTGATGAGAAGAGTGTGTGTCAGAGTGAGCTGCATCTGCTCACATCGCAAAGGTGCGATTCGAGAGGAATTTTTCGAATGAAGAGGAGAGGTAGAAGGTGGACCTTTTTCTAGGAGATGCGCGAGGTAGAATTCGTCTGCAACCATTTTATGAAACTTTTTCATGGCAAGACCCCGAGGTCGTGTATATCTTACTGTATGAATGTCATACAGCTCCTCATTAAGTCGGAAGAGAGAGAAAAGATGCTGGAGAAGATGTTTTTAATGGTTTCTTTACTTATGAGTTCATATTTAATCGCTTCTCCATCATCTCTGGCTTAGTGAGTTGCTTTTTGGGTGTAACGTGACACTGTCTGACGAGGACTAGGGCTCTGAGGCGCATTTTCTGAGTCACGTATATGTGGTAGTGTGCTTGGGTGAGGTAAAGAAAGTTTTGGAGAAGATTTACGCAGAGTGTAAGATATAAAACAGATCGGAAAGATTCGGCATAGTAGAGTTCCTTTCGATAAGGGTCCAAACGAATCGAATGAAGAAAGGAAGAGAACCTGCGGGCTGTACGACGTATACAAGCAGCCTTCGGTTCTCTGATGATGGTTTTGCAAGAATTGCGGTGATGGGCAATAATTATCCAGTTTGTAAGGGTATCTTTTTTAATGAAGCTATGAATAAACCACTCGGGTGAATTGAGACCGTGAGTTTTGGTTGAGTGTGAGATGTGTGTGTGGGGTGTGTGTGGATATTATATCAGATCAACTGCTGGGCTGTTTTTGACTGATCTGAAGTGAAGAATTTGTGGTTAGTATAGAACTGCCCAAATTCCAACCAGTCGACTAACTTGAAGAACCATAGGGGCGACCCATTGCATAACATGAGGATATACTGTGGTAGTCGCGATACGGTAGCGGTGAGGCAATTTCTTATATATACAGAGTGTGTACCTGATGTCACACAAACCTAGCCTTCATAAGAAGACTGCTCTCAATCAATATGTATATATCACGTGATCATCCAAACCATCAGATGTTGCTACACATCGCTGGTCATAATGCGCTTCACATTGTTTTAGCCTTCAATGACGCCACCCCACTGGCTAAGCGAGCAGGCCTACAAAAGAAAGTGAGAGAA
>NC_043002.1:6031027-6051027 GCF_006345805.1 Octopus sinensis
CATCCTCACCACCACCACCACTACCACCGTTATAAACAAGTTGTTAATAGTTATGACTATTTAAATTTCTAGGCACAAGGCCGGTACACTGTGGGGACGGGAGTTAGTCGATTAGAACGACTCTAGTTTTTCTTTAGTATTTTATTTCATTTTACCGTCCCGGAAATGATGAAAACCAAAGTTGATCTCGGCGGAATTTGAAGAACCGGAGCAAATGCTGCAGGACGGGATATTTTCTTTTCCAACGCTGAAACGATTCTGCCATGTTTATAACAATGAGTTCTAATTTAGGCACAAGACCAGCAATATTGATGCGTTTAATAGATACCATTGATCGGTACTTCATCGGTACTCTATTTTTGATGTCTCCGGAGATATAAAACCTTCGCCCGGGCAGGAATTGAACTTAGAATGTAAAGATTTGAGAGAAATACTGCAAAGAATTTTATCCAAGCGTCTGTTAATTCCTTGTCCTCGCCATAAATAGTGGCTTCAAAATTTGGTATGAGGCCAGCAATTTCTGGGAGAGGATAGGTCGATTACATGAACCCCAGTACCAACTGGTACTTATTTAATCAACCCAGAAGGGATAAAAGGCAAAGCCGACCTTGGCGGAATTTAAATTCAGAATGTAAGGACGGGAAAAATGCGGCTAAGAATTTTGCCTGGTGTGTTAACGATTCTGCTAGTTCGCCACCTTATCGCTGGTAGTAATAACAAAAATCGTTTGCTGCTGTTGCTGTTACTGCTGCTGCTGCTGCTACTACTACTACTAACTACTACTACTACTACTACTACTACTAATAATAATAATAATAATAATAAGAATAATTTAGGTCAAGGACATCAATTTTGAGAATGGATCAGTTAATATCGTCGACCCCGGAGAGATGAAAAGGTAAAATTGAGGTAAAATATTGTTTGTGTTGCATGTCTCGTTCTCTGTTTGTTTTTTCGCTGTTCGAAAAAAAGTTTGTTTTCGATGTTTTTGTTTTTATGTTTTCGTTTCTCATTGTGTTCAATGTTTTTTTTTTGATGTCCTGTACCCATATATATATTTCTTTATTGCCCACAAGGGGCTAAACATAGAGAGGACAAACAAGGACAGACAAAGGGATTAAGTCGATTACATCGACCCCAGAATGAAACTGGTACTTTTATTTATCGACCCCGAAAGGATGAAAGGCAAAGTCGACCTCGGCGGAATTTGAACTCAGAACGTAACGACAGACGAAATACCGCTTAGCATTCCGCCCGGCGCGCTAATGTGTCTGCCAGCTCGCCGCCTTTTATATATGCATGTATATATATATGCATGTATATATACATATATATGTAGGTATGTACATATTTGCATATATGTATAAATATATGTATATATATATATATAGGGAGAATTCGCAAAAAACAAAAGACGTAGACAGGTAGTGTAGACAACAAACAGATGTATTAGTATAACGCTCGGGAAGTGAAAAAGTCTTTTACGTTTCGAGCCTGCGCTCTCCAACAGAAAGGAACACAGAAAGAAACAAGGAGAGAAAATAAAGAATGTGTAGTGGCTAGCCATCTATCATGGCGAATGCCGGACAGAAAGATCACACAGGAGAGCTAGGAAGTAGGGGAGATAATAAAGTAGTGGTGATCCCCAAAACGAAGGGTATCACTTTATACACCTGCTCGTGATTGTGTATAAGAGAGCATGTATGTGCGTGTGGAAGAGGGCTGGTGTCCTTGACGTGTGCGTGTGTGTATGTGTAGGTGTTTGAATGATGGTGTGGGGCTGGGAAGTGGTCAGTGCTAGTGTGTGCGTGGTGGTGTGATGTGATGTGGTGTTGTGTGGTATGTTGATGTATGCTGTGGTGGTGTGGTGGTGTTGGGATGTGATGGAGCTGAGAGTGAAGAAAGCAAGTGTGGAGTGTGGGTTAGACTGAGAGTGGTGGTAGAGGTGGGGTATATGGGTTAGGCTGCGGCGGGGGTGTAGGTGTAAGGGATGGGTGGGATGGATAGGGAAGGTGGATTGGATTGTGTAGGGGTGAGGTTAGGAGGGATGGTTGACGATGAAGGGAGAGGGGGAAGGGAGAAGGTGGGTAGGAGGTAAGAGAAAAGAGAAGGAGAGTAGGAGTGAAGAAAAGAAGTAGGAGTCGGAGCAAGAGAGGAGAGGTGGGTGGGATGAAGTAGGTGTGAGAGGGAGAGAAGAGAGGGAAGGAGTGTTAGATGAAGAGGGCAGGAGAGTTGAGCCCATGTGGTACAAAAGAGCGAAGAGAGAAGATTAATCTCTGTTCACGGCGAAACGGGAGACCGGATGGCCCCTGTGCAAGGACAATTCGAATACAGACAGGTGTTGCAAAGGGTGACCGGTAGAGCGGGTGACCGGAGACCGGGTGACCGGAGACCGGGGTGTCATTGCCGAGTCGGATGTCTTGGAGGTGTTCCGCGAACCGGTCAGCCAAGCGGCGTCCCGTTTGCCATATGTACAGAGAAGGGTAGAGAGAGCAGGAGATACAGTACATGACATTGGTAGAAGTGCAGGTGAAGGAGTCGGTGATGTGAGAGGGTCGATGATGAGTGGCGGTGAGTAGGGTGGTGTTGGAGAGGTAAGGACAAGTGCGGCAGCGTGGGCGGGAGCAGGTGAACAAGCCGGATTGGGAGGTTGGGTTAGGGAAGAAGCTGTGAACCAAGAGGTCTCGGAGGTTGTGGGCTCGTAGGTTGTATACACAAACACACACACACAGACACACACACACACACACAGACACACACACACACGTATATATACATATATACATAGATACGTGCTCTGATCAATAAGTATCCGGACTATTGGCATAGTTCTCTATACAATGAGATCAATGAGATCTTGTGTAACTGAAACCCGAGTGTCATTTTGGTCAGCTGAAAGAAGTTTTGGCACAAACTTGGCAGACGCGTCTCGTACCCAAATCTTCAGTGACAATGGACTGAACTGAATTGTAACTAATCTACACATCCTGTGATAACTCACGGATGGTGATTCGACGATTTCCCCTCACAGTTGCTTGCACATCTGCGATGTTTTTCTCGTTTCTGCTTCTTGCGGTTCTCCCGGAACGTTCGTCACTATGGACATTTTTTCGGCCATCTTGGAAACGTCTGAGCCACTTGTACACCTGTGCGCGGCTCATACACTCCTCTCCATACACTTTCTGTAACCCTGCGTAGGTCTCTTGGCAGGTATCGCCATGACAACTTTCTCTGTAATAGTCAATGCGACGATCACACGTTACACGCCTTCCTTCCAAGCACTGATGTAAACAGTAGAAGTGAGTTAGAACGTTAAAACTTATTGCGCATGCACAAAAGAGTTCAGGGTCAATCTTTGTCAAGCATCTTTACACTGCGTGCTGTAGCTTCATTACTATCGCAACAGTCTGGATACTTATTGATCAGACCGCATATATACACATACATATGCATATCTATCTATCTATCTATCTATCTATCTATCTATCTATCTATCTATCTATCTATCTATCTATCTATCTATCTATCTATCTATCTATCTATCTATCTATCTATCTATCTATCTATATATATATATATAATATATATATATATAAATCTTTAGGTAAATATATTCAATAAGAATATTATATACTGAATATATATTGAGTGGTCCATTGTATAAAAATATTAATACTATTAATGTATTATATATTTAATACAAGCGATATATACATATATTTTTTAGTAATATATTATTATTATTAATAAAGAAAATCAATATCCAAACTCATCATAACGATATTCTTTCACACGGGTATATCGTTATGATGAGTTTGGATATTGGTGTTCTTTATTAATAATAATAATATATTATTAATATATATATATATATATATATATATATAATATATATATATATATATATATATATATATATAACGGGAAGCTTTATGAAAATAAACAAAAGACGAAGGCAGGTGGAATATAAACAAACAATTGTATTAGTATGGCGCTCAGTATATATACATGAGGGGGTGCACAAATAAGTTACTAGTCAAGAAAGTTGACTAACATCTTTAGGAAGAGATAAATGATCAGCATTTACTATGGATTAATTACGAGCATGCTTTTGATGATATTTCCCACTGACGGATTATGAAAATAGTATTAGATTTGGATAAGGTAGAGTTAATAAGAATTACATCACATATTCTATGTTTAAATAGAATATAATTAATTGTGATATTGAACAAAAAGAATTGTAAACGCGAAGCTAATGTCTATTTGAAGATGGTCATTCTAAATGGGTCAGTGTCCTCAGAATGCTCGTCTTCTGTCTGGCGTTAATACGTTTCGTTCAACTGTTATACTGAAGACATGTGATAACAATCAACCATTTGCTCTATTTAGATGACTCCAAGCTGCCTACTGCGGTTGACTAACTGACAACTTTATTACAAAGAGTGGATTAATTTAGTAAGAGAATTGACAAGGAATTAGATTTATAGAACCGCACCAAGGTCACTTTACATTAAGTTAAATAAACAGAGAGATATGAGAATCAGAACAAAGCCAAGATTACTTATTTCTTTATTGCCCACAAGGGGCTAAACATAGAGGGGACAAACAAGGACAGACAAAGGGATTAAGTCGATTACATCGATCCCAGTGCGTAACTGGTACTTAATTTATCGACCCGGAATGGATGAAAGGCAAAGTCGACCTCGGCGGAATTTGAACTCAGAACGTAATCGGAGGCAAAATACTGCTAAGTATTTCGCCCGTTGTGTTACCGTTTCTGCCAGCTCGCCGCCTTTCCA
This sequence comes from Octopus sinensis, assembly GCF_006345805.1. Taxonomy (NCBI): domain Eukaryota; kingdom Metazoa; phylum Mollusca; class Cephalopoda; order Octopoda; family Octopodidae; genus Octopus; species Octopus sinensis. The sequence continues at coordinate 6,035,830 of NC_043002.1, forward strand.
AGTTTACAAACTAATGAACTAGGCATACACGTGACAATAAAGTTTAGAAGGAGATATTTACGATGTATTAAATTAATACTTAACTGAGACAAACTATTTAAATATAGTAATAAATATCAATACTCTAGTTGTTATAGTTATCAGTTACAATTCTGATATTTTTTATGGAAACCAAATGAATTTGCAGGACTAGATTAAAAGAACAACTCGAAACTGATCATTCCATTTAGGATCTGGTACATAGTCATAAAATATTTCCCACGTGTCCGAGGAAGAATCATCTGCAATTAGAAACTATAGAATCTTTACTAAAGGACTGAATGAAACTAATATATTTAGTTGTAAAACACAAAGGCAAACAAATATCTTTTTCAATTTTACGGGAACCAAGAAATATAAAACAGAGTTTGTGGGTAACAGACAGTTGTAGGAAAGATGAAGAAGCAGAAATAGAAAGTATTTAAAAACTAGAAATTCAATTAAAAACAGGATTATAAAATGTCATGCTAATACTCGTCAGGACTTGTCAATTTAGAAGGGATAAAGGAAAGAATGTTGCACTGACTAAGCAAGCCATGATATGAAGCTGAGTCTGAATGTTTCTGGTCATGGCAGAAGACCATGACCAACTTCTTTCCAGCAGACACTGTTTAAAAAACAAAAACAAAACAACCCTCCCACACAAAATGAAAAAAACATAATGACGTAGAATGTAAAAAAATCTATGCAGGAAATGTGGACGCTGTGAAGAATCAACCAAGCGCAATTTTCTTTTAGCTCCCAAGTATGAGCCCAAACGGTCATGGTTTAGTTTGGGGTTTACTACACTAGAAATTACGCCACGATTATGGAAAGGGCTCAGAAAGCAGATTATAGAAGAAGCGAGCAATAATAAAGTGATATAGTCTGGATTTGACGATAACGAAAACAGGAAATTAACCATGCAATATTGTCGAAGACCGTCGCGAGAAAATGTTGACAGGTGGTGTAGACAACAAACAGATGTATTAGTAAAACGCACAGGAAGTGAAAAAGTCTTTAACGTTTCGAGCCTACGCTCTTCCACGGAAAGGAACACAGAAAGAAACAAGGAGAGAAAATAAAGAATGTGTAGTGGCTAGCGATCTATCATGACGAATGTCGGACAGAGGGGTCACACGGGAGAGTCAACGATATAATTTTAATGGACAACAAATGTAAACGTCAAACAAATTGGACGATTTTTCAAAAGTAGAAGATCTGCGAAAAGAGATAACTACAATGTAGGAAATGAAAGCAGAAACACTTAGAATGATAATAGGAGCTTTGGAAATAAATACACAACTGAAGACAGTAGGATTTACATATGTACACAACGTATAGAAACCTAACATCAGTAGGCGCTGCTCGCATTGTATGAAGGGTCATGGCAATCGAAAATACAAAACCAAAGCTAAAATACTGCACTAGCCAAATCCTAGAGAGCTACGTAACGCAGTGACGCTACGCAGCGAAAAAAGGATTACTAAACAATAATGATTTCAAATTTTGGTATAAGATCAGCAATTTTAGGAGGTGGGTTAATTGATAAAATCGGTTCTGTCGAATGATTATCTTCAATGATAATTATTTTATCGATCCTGAAAAGATAAATTGTGTGTGTATATATCTACACAAGAAAAAAGGGAAAAGAATATTTGACGAATCCATGATAATTTAAGACCAACACCAGGGAGAGGAATCGCGGGAAATGGAAGAATCCGCCTGAACAGTAGCAGAAAGCAGCCCAAACTCGAGAAAAGTGAAGAAAGTCACATGTATGTATGTATGTATGTATGTATTATGTATGTATGTATGTATGTATGTATGTATGTATGTATGAATGTATGTATGTATGTATGTGAAGCGTAGGTCATCGTCGACCTACGCTTCACATACATACATACATACATACATTCATACATACATACATACATACATACATACATTCATATATACATACATATATACATACATACATACATACATACATATATACATATATACATACATACATATATACATACATACATATATACATACATACATATATATACATACATACATACATACATACATACATGCATACATACATATATACATGCATACATATGTTTACATGTATATACTGCATTCATCATACATATATTGCAGTCTTTATATATATATATATATATATATATATATATATATATATATATATATATACATTACAATATATATATATATATGCATAGTATACATACATGTATACACACACACACACACACACACACACATATATATATATATATATTATAATATATATATATATATATATATATACACAGGCGCACATATATATATATATATATATGTTGTATGTAACAAATACATATCACACGTTTATATATGTATGTAAATATATAAAGATATATATGTGCATATATATATATACATATATATATATATACACATATATGTATGTAGGTGTGTAGGTGTGGGTATTTCTTTCAGTGTGTCTGCGTGTGAATGAGTGTGGTACATTGGTACATAGGAGTGCGTGTGTGACAGAAAGAAAGGAAGAAAGAGGGAGAAAGAGTAGGAAAAAAAGAAGAAAAGGTGGAAAAATGTGGCTAGAAAGATATAACGTCTATTTTGATAATTCGTGTAAGGTGTGGTGTCACTCAAGGGAAAAGATAATGATTCCATTCGGGCTTCTATCTTGTTGCAGACCGAATGCATGATTAAAACATCTATTAACTCTCCCCGTTGGGATAAATTTAGTTCTCCTGTTGTAGACGAACAGCCGTAATCGGGTTTTTGTTCCTATACAATTGATAAAGCTGTATGATATTTCATTGGTAATTGTATATAAATATTCGGGTGAAATGTTAACACACACCCATATACACTCAGACATATACGCCTACACCATACACCGATATACATACTTTCATAGAGGCCTTTGATCCTAGGAATTGTAATCTTGGTTCATCTAAATGCGATATTTAATCAGAGAGTGTAGACAGCGACTCAACAAGTCAATATGTCGTCGGTGCTATGACTGTATTTCTTTGAGTATTAAATAAACAGGAACCATGTATTTTAGATATACCACATAACGACATTATAAAGTATTGGTCTGAAGTTTTGGCACAAGGCCAGCAATTTCAGAGGAGGGGAAAGTCAATTATATCGACCGCAGTGTTCAAATGGTGCTTATTCTATAGACCCCGATAGTATGAAAGGCAAAGTCGCCCGCCTAAAGATGAATGAAATGCGCTAAGCATTTTCGCTGGCGTGCTAACAATTGTTAGAGACTCGGTCATTTAAATGACCAAATTATTATCAGAAATAGTAGATTTCCTGCAACAAAGTTACACACTAAAATAGATATTCAAGAGATGCTTTTGGAAAATAATGAGCTTATTAGACAAATTAAAACTATGACATCTTTGTTTAACAAACCTAATCTTCAAATGTCAAATGGTGCAGATAGAGAGAAGCTCGTTAGCATGCATGAAGGTACAATGACCGAGTTTCTAACGATGTACGATTAGCAATGGTCGGACAGGTCATTCTAAGTTTTCAAATAAAATTGAATAATGACACACACACATACATACATACATACATCATACATACATACATACATACATACACAGCAGAGACTCTACTCTCTGGAGCAAAGACGGGAGAGATATGCAGTGATATACATATGGAAGTTCCTAGAAGGGTTGGCACGAAAGTTTAGCATCGAGGGTTATTCCAGCCCCTGAATTGGACGTCACTGCATTATTCCAAAGGTCAGATACTTCCTGTCCAGAGTGAGGACAGGTACTGCAATAGCATGGATTTCAAGGGCCCACAGCTATTTCATATCTTGCCAAAAAATCTGAGAGATCAATATGGATTGGAGGTAGATGTTACCAAGAAATCACTTGAACTCCTGTTCCCTAAGGTCCTAGATGAACCTATACCACGATAAGAAGCTAAAAAAAGGGCAGAAATATCAAACCCCCTTCTTCATGAAAAGCCAACTACAGAAGAATGGCCACTGGAACTTTGGAGCCTGATCACACCCTTTGGGCTGAAATACGTAAAATACTAAAAGAATAAAAACATATATACATTTATATATATATATATATATATATATATATATATATATATATATATATATATATATATATGTATATATATAATTATTAAACAGCGGCAATGTGCATATATATGTATATTGTATATATACATATACATATATATCGGTGTGTGTGGGTATGTGTGTACGTGTATATCTGTGTTTGCTCCTCACCGCCGCTTGACCACCGGCGTTGGTGTGTTTACGACCCGGAACTTAGCTGTTATTAGATATCGATAGAATAAGTACCGGGCTTATAATATAAGTACTGGGGTCAATTCATTCGACTAAAAATTATTGAAGGCGGTGCCCCAGCATGGCCGCTGTCTGATGATTGAAACAGGTAAAAAAAGATATTCAACGTTTATAGAATAATGCGCTTCTATTGGATCTTATAGAATTGAACGTATATAGAAATTTGCCAATTATACATACACTGAGAAGAAACTAAGGTTAACCAAATTGTAGATTGTCATCTTTCGTAAAAGCCAGTAATGATGCAAAACATGCATATCGAAAATAATACGTAAATACACACACACACACACACACTCTCTCTCTATCTCTCTCTCTCTCTCTTTCTCTCTCTCAAGCACATACACAAACTCATATACACTCACTCATACGTTTTATACGTGTGTGGCTATGTGATTTTGAAAGGAAAGCAATTTCTTTGATTGTAGGTGTATCATCATGTTACTTTTTACTAATTTCAGTCATTGGACATGTTTATGCTGGGGCACCGACACTAGTACATACTTTTCTTGAAGTCTGATGCATATTCTTTCGCGATCTGTTGCCGGTTCGCTAAGTTACAGGGACGTAAGCAAAACACTAGCGGCTGTCAAGCGGTAGAGTGACAGAAACAAAGGCACACACTCCCAATACATGTATGACGGACTTCTACATCGTTTCTGTCTATCAAATTCATTCACAAGGCTTTAGTCCCCTCGGAGCTCTAGTAGAGGGCACTTACCTAATGTAAAAAATATTGAACTGATTCTGGAACCACGTGGCTGAAAAGCGAAGCTCTTAACCACACAGTAATTCCCGCAGCTATGGCAGATAGAACTGATCCAAACATCACTAGTATCAGTGCTTGATAGTGCAGCAATAAAAGTCAAAATTGTACCTGATAGTATGTGATACAGAAGCCCAGAAAATGAAAACGAAGATAAAAAAGAAAATAGAACGAAGGCACTTTTTGTACCCATATCATAATAAACATAGTGTTTAACATGTTCACTTCCACAAATAAGCATAGAGAAACCAATGAACCTCATAAGAATCTCAGTAATTCAGGTGCACTCCTTTTAGCGACCACGTAAGAATAAAATAAAAATGACGAAGGATTGATTTGAACGTAAGGAGCAGCAAATAAATACCACAAGAAATTTTGTCGGACATTCTACCAAGCCTGCTAATCCACATCCTTCGCTATAATGCTAATAATAAGAATGATAATAATAAAAAATATTCATATTGCTATTATTAATATATGAGAGCGAGAAAAAAAAACATAACAACAATACCAAAAGCAGCAATGAAAGGTTCCCCAAAAAACAAAGAAGGAAAAGCAAAATGAAACAGCAGTGGGGAAAAAAAATGAAATATAGCTACTTTTATACTATAAATAAAATCATATATGAAATAGGATGAAATCTTTTCAAAATGTATAACAAGGAATATAATAAAACATTAATAAGGATAAAATCTGAGACCTTTTTATTTAATCCTCATATATATATATATATATATATATATATATATAATATATATATATATATATATATATATTATATATATACATATATATACATATATATATATGTATATTATATGAATATGTATATATATATATACATACATATATATATATGTGTAAATACATATATACATATACACATACATACATACACATATGTACACGTATATGTATGTATATGTATTTATGTATGCATGTCTATACATATATATATATGTGTTCTCTATGTTATATTTATACATTTTTTTTGTTTTACTTTTCTTTTTATTTTCTGGTGTTTATGTTACTCTGCATTCATATGATTGAAAACGGTGCTCATTCGATTTCGCGTGAATGATTAAAAAAAAAGAAAAGAAAAGAAAAGAAAGTATTAGGAAATGCTAAGAAAATAAAAATAAAACAAAAAAAACATTTATGAATTTCGTCAAATAAGAAATATTTATTGAGATATTTTCTTTAGAAAACCAACACTGACATACAAAACAAAAATAAAAAAAAGACAAAAACGAAATCAAAAACAAAAAAATCCGCCACCACAACCACAACCACAACCAGTATTATCAAAAGCCACGAACCACCAGTACCACCACCCAAACATCAGTAACATCAACTCCTCTAACATCCCGCCTAAAAGAAGAAAAAAAAAGGGGAGAGAAGAGAAAAAGAAAAACAACAATATGGTGGCGAAGAAGTTATTTCCGCCATGAAGACGCTACCGTGATGACGTCACGGTGACGTCACGCCACCTACAAGTCGATCGCCTCTAATCCCCAGAATATCTTCTCCATGTCACGTGTCATGTGCAGGTTAGGCAAGCTAGTCACGCAAGATTGACGACACAACTATAAGATTTCCCGGCTTCTCATATTCAGAGTATGTAAATTCTGAATAGTAAATTGAATATGGAGGATAGTTTATAAAAGGATGCCTAATCCGTGTACGGCAATCCATGCGGAACGTATGTAACACCACCACCCTCTTACCATTCCACTGCTACGACAAGACAAGAACAACAGCAGCACGCTCTTTTACAGTCTCTTTTCTTTTACCCTCCATTCCATTCCGTGAAAAACATCTTATTCCTTAACCTAAGAAAAATAAGTGAAAACCCCATACTGTCTTTCGAGATTCATCTTCAGCATTATCCTGTATGTATACATACATACATATATATATATATATATATACATATATATCTATATAATATATATATATAATATATATATATATATATATATATATACATACATATATATATATATATATATATATATATAATACATACATATATATATATATATATATATATATATATACGTATATATATATATATATACTACACACATACATATATATATATGTATAAGTATATGTATATATATAATATATATATATGTATATATATATATGCATATATACATACATGTTATATATTTATCTCTCTCTCTATAATATATTGTATATACATATTATACATATATACATATTTATATATATATATATATATATATATATATATATATATATAAACATACATATATATATACATACGTATATATATACGTATAGTATATATAATATATATATGTATATATCATACATGTTATATATTTATCTCCCTCTCTCTATATATATATTGTATATACATATTATACATATATACATATTTATATATATATATATATATATATAGATATATATATATAAACATCCATATATATATACATCCTATATATATACGTATATGTATATATATAATATATATATGTATATATACATACATGTTATATATTTATCTCCCTCTCTCTATATATATTGTATATACATATATTATATATATATATATATACTCTTTTACTCTTTTACTTGTTTCAGCCATCCGGCTGATATATATACACATATATGTTATTTACATATATATATATACGTGTATATGTGGTGTAGCTGAAGATATATATATATATATATATATATTTGTATGGCTATATGTGTATGTTTGTGCATGTTTGTCCATCTCTGTTTTCTTCGTATATGTTTTTCTCATTTTCATTATTTATAATTTGTTTCTCTTACTTTTCATATCTTTCAAGAAATACATATGTACGGTGATGGGGGGGGGGGGGGCAAGAAACAGAAAACATGGGAAGGAATAAGGGGTGGGGTGTGGTGTAGGTTGGGCTGTGGAAATAAAGTTGCTTTTGAAGCTGAGAGTTCTTCAAGTCAACTGATGCTGTATATTGAAAGTTAACTGAGAAAATATCATCTTTCAATTAGAATTTACGTCACATGGAAATAGCTATTGAAAATAATCGATATCGCTTGTGCAGTCTTCTGGAGTTGTTGTTATTATTATTATTATTATTATTATTGTTATTATTATTTTTATTATTATTGTTATTATAATTATTATTGTTATTATTATTATTATTATTATTTGTGCATCCTTTTTTCTTTCTCCATTTTATTTTTTATTATTGTCTATTTATTTATCTATTTATTTATTTATTTACAACATCCGGAAATGAAAACGAGGACGTCGAAATGACACAAGAAGAGGTATACGAAAACTAAATATATAATGAACTATACAAAAAAAAAAATATATATATATATATATAAGTTGAAATAGAATAGAAAAAAAATGAAGAAAATACGAGTAAAAAATTGTGGATATAACCAGAACACATAGGCAGATGGAATAAATAGTATGAAAATGAACGAAAGATGTTCCATCTCTACTGTCGGCCATTATTATTATTATTATTATTATTATTATTATTATTATTATTATTATTATTATTATTATTATCTTGTTTCTGCGAGCAGCAAACTTATATTAATCTTTACGGAAGTTGCTTCAACGGTAGCGAAGTAGGCGTGTGGTGGAGAAAATGGGAGAATGTTGCATATGTAATGTCATCTTTTAACTGAAATAAAAAGAATCTCCTTAAAAAATAATATGACCAACAACAACAACAATAATAATAATGACGATTTCTTACATTGTCACAAAGCCACAGATTTGTAAAGTAGGAGGTGAGGGCCGTTAGCTTGATTGAATCACCCCCAATACACGGCAAGAATTTTTTTTTATCAGCTCAGCGGGATGAAAGACAAAGCTGACCCGGTAGGGATTTGAACTCAGCACATAAAAAGACGCAACTGAAATACATTCATTTTGGCATTCTTCCCGATTATGCTTGATGATGATGATGATGATAATAATGGTGATGAAAATGATGATGAAAATGATGATGATGATAATGATGATGATGAAAATGATGATGATGATGATAATGATGAGGAAAATGATGATGATGATAATAATGATGAGAATGATGATGATGATAATAATGATGATGAAAATGATGATGATATAATGATGATGAGAATGATAATGATGATAATGATGATGATGAAAATGATGATGATGATAATAATGATGATGAGAATGATGATGATGATAATGATGATGATGGTGATGATGATGAAAATGATGATGATGATAATAATGATGATGAGAATGATGATGATGAGAATGATGATGATGATAATGATGATGATAATGATGATGATGAAAATGATGATGATGATAATAATGATGATGAGAATGATGATGATGATAATGATGATGATGATAATGATGATGATGGTGATGATGTTGAAGTGAAGGATAAAAAGGACTATAAAGTTTTCTTACTCAGTTCCGACATATATTTGATATTAGTTTCAAAGTTTGGTACAAGGCTAGCAATTTCAGGAGAGAGTGTTAATCGATTACAATGGACCCCAGTTCTCAACTCATACTTATTTTATGAAAGCCCTAACGATGAAAGGCAACATCGACCTCGGCGGAATTTAAATTCAGAAAGTAAAGACGGACGAAATGCTGCTAAACATTTTGTCCGGTCTGCTAACAATTCCGTCAGCTCGCCGGTGTTCATATATTTAAATAACGATTTCAAATTTTGGCACAAGACCAGCAATTTCGGGGCAAGGGGCTACTCGATTACATCTTATTTTACTACTATTTTAACGAACCCGAAAGAATGAGAGGTAAAGTCGACCTCGAAGTTATTTGAAGTCAGAAAATAGAGACGGACGAAATACCCCTGAGCATTTTGTCCAGCGTGATAATGATTCTGCCATGTTGCCTCCGTACATATATTTTACATTGAAAATTGTTATTACATATTGAATATTATTATTTATCAAATTCTGACAGCTCGCCGCTGGTCGAATGGTCACTGCACCGGACAAAATGCTAAGCAGCATTTCTTCCGGCGTTTAACTCCAAAATTAAAAATAAAAAAATCCTGAGCTGGCTGTGTGGTAAGTAGCTTGCTAACCAACCACATGGTTCCGGGTTCAGTCCCACTGCGTGGCACCTTGGGCAAGTGTCTTCTGCTATAGCCCCAGGCCGACCAATGCATTGTGAGTGGATTTGGTAGACGGAAACTGAAAGAAGCCTGTCGTATATATGTATATATATATATGTGTATGTGTGTGTGTTTGTGTGTCTGTGTTTGTGTGTCTGTGTTTGTCCCCCTAGCATTGCTTGACAACCGATGCTGGCGTGTTTACATCCCCGTCACTTAGCGGTTCGGCAAAAGAGACCGATAGAATAAGTACTGGTCTTACAAAGAATAAGTCCCGGGGTCGAGTTGCTCGACTAAAGGCGGTGCTCCAGCATGGCCGCAGTCAAATGACTGAAACAAGTAAAAAAAAAAATGTGAAGTACGGTTTCTTACCGCAAAAAACTCCAATCACTGCATCCCCTGCCATTGTTTGTAACTTATTCTCGAAATACCAAACACATGTACAGTGTCTCAACAAACACTACCAAAACATGGAGCTAAGAAACATCTCCACAAAAACGCACCACAGCCATGTAGCAGAAAATGATGGACAACGAAACCATAGTCATCGCCACATCATGAACTTCTGTGCTCTTCTCTGGTTCTTGAACTTGTTAGGCCTTGGAAAAGGAGTGTGACGCAATTCGATATACTGAGCCACCCCTTCTGGATCATAAAGGCAGTGCCACGTTAAAGGATAAAACATTGGCTTCAAACGCTTTCAGCAAACCCGGGCGGACGTCCACCTTTCTTTTCTTTCGGACTGGATCACATTTCCCTATATCCAAAGTCTTTCACAGTTTATGATGTGTTGTAGCCACAGGAAATTTGAGCAGTAGTTTTCGCAGTCTAAACTTTCATCACTGCCATCCCCTTCAGGTATGATGCTAACACAAAATCAGCTTTTGACTAAACACACACACACACCACACACACACACACACACGCACACACGCAATATATATATATATATGAATATATACACACAAATATACACATGAATATACACTCGAGGAGTTTCAAATAAAGGTGTAGCACAGCCAACGGTGGCGCCCCAGTATAACCACAGCTTCAAAGCTGTAACAATTTAAAGAATTAACGAATTTTAAGAATACATACATACATACACACGCATGCATACATACATACATACATGCATACATACATACATACATACATACATACATACATACATAATACATGCATGCATACATACATACATACATACATACATACATACATACAACATGCATGCATACATACATACATACATACATATATACATACATACATACATTTATACATACATACATACATACATACATATATATATATATATATATTACGGAGATGTACTTACATAGCAAGTGACCTGATCTGAGATCGTATGCTAGAACGAAAACAATTGCAGCGTGGAAGGTGTTTATAAGCCATTTAAGAAACACACAAAAAACCGTTAGATTCACTTCAATATTTAAATTTAATTTGTCAAAATATTTTCGTCGCTTTAAGACCGTGACCTGTTCACTGACAAAATTCCGTGCTGCATCCGTGCTGTTTATATATATATATATTCTTTTATTCTTCTTTTTGTTTCAGTCAATTGACTGCTTCCATGCTGGAGCATTACCTTTAGTCGTGCAAATCGACCCCAGGACTTATTCTTTGTAAGCCTAGTACTTATTCTGCCATTAACGGCGTTTCCACCTGACCCGTAATTCTTCCACGTTTTTTTCCTCTTTATTCTCCAAACATATTTTTTCCTTTATTCTCCCCCTTATATTGCTTCTCTTTTTTCTTCCACTCAAGAGCTACTGCCCAAAACGTCAAAGTTTTTTTAAGCGTTAAATACACTTGTTAGAACTTACCCCTCCCGTGCTGTCCCTTTTGTGCTCATTGTTTTCTTCCTTATACATACACTTAGTAGTGCTCAAAAGTTTCGAACTTAGACTCTAATGTCTTTACAGGAGATCACCCCACAAGGGAATGAAAGGCTATAAGAGGGATCAAGTTGAGTGGGTAGAGAGGTAATTAGGCAGATAAACAAATTAGACATCAAATATATTAAATTCAAAATATGTATCTATGTATACATGCAAAACAAGAGAAATCAAAACGAGGACACTTTCAGGTGATGAATTCTTACGTATAAATATATTGATATTTATATTAATCGGTCCAACTTCCGGAGAGTGCAAACTTCTTGGCCACTGTTCTTAATTTGCTATTGCAACTCTTTAGATAACAAACTCACCTGACTTACAGCCATAAATTCAAATCCATCCAGTTTAAGGGAAATTGCAAACTAGTTCTGTTTGATGTCCACAAACCTGGACTAGTTAACATACCATAACAACATGAAAGTCTAATTACCTTTGGTTTGTAGCACATTCAGTTATACAGAACTTCTTGACCAATCAAACTGGTATATTCAACATTTTGAGAACATAGTTCCATTCACTATATACTGTCGAATCTAGTTGTTTCTTTTCTTATGAGAAGAGGATGTGAGTATTAAAATGAGAGAGGGTTGATTAACTTGTTTGATAAAATCAAGAGCCCGAATTTTCCAAGAGCAAGACATAATCGGGAGGTGACATATGAAAGCCGAGATAATTTGATGAATCTGGCTCCGCACAGATGGTCACTTAACAATAGAAATATCTCGAGGTGATAAAATATTTAATCGTTTACGACAGTTAATTTTACCTCCAGACACATTGATAGTACAGGATATTACGAGGGCATTTGAAACAGTTTAATCTTTGAAACAGTATAATATTGTTATAATATATTCAGTGAGGATTTCTTTTTCTTCTTCCGTTGACTATACCAGAAACAATGATAGATGCTCCACACATCACGTTGATAGTGTTAATATTGTATCGCTCCATCACTACATCTCAACATGTCTGCCTGTCACTCTCACTTGAAGGTAAAATTAACAGTCGTAAATAGTTACATACATTACCACTTTGAGGCATCTTCATTGCTCAGTGACAATCCATATCAAAGATAATAATTTCTGATTTAGGTATACAGTCGGTACCTTTGAGGGAGGAGGCTAGTCGATACCATCGAACCAAATACTTGATTGGTACTTTATTATATCGACTCCAAAAGATTGAAAGCAAAGTTGACTTTTGAACTAAGAACGTAAAGAGTCGAAACAAAGGATCTTTTCACTTTGACCGGCAGATTTTAAAAATAATTTCTTTGTAACTAAACACTTTTAAACTTCTTATACTGGTGGTGTGTTACATAAAACATCTTTTTCTCTTGGCTTTCTTGAGAAAATTCTGTAGTTTGTAAGCTATTTGTTGTTTAATTTCTTGCATTTCTGCAATTTCAACCAATCAATGACGTCTATTGAGGTGAATACAATATCTGCCGTATTTTGTCAACAACATTTTCCGGCAGATATTGTATTCACCTCAATAGACATCATTGATTGGTTGAAATAGCGGAAATGCAAGAAATTAAACAACAAATAGCTTACAAACTACAGAATGTTCTCAAGAAAGCCAAGAGAAAAAGATGTTTTATGTAACACATTCTACCAGTATACGAAGTTTAAAAGTGTTTAGTTACAAAGAAATTATCTAAAAAATCTGCCGGTCAAAGTGAAAAGATCCGAAAACAAATACTGTGAAACCTGTTCCGATGCTCTACACAATTTCTTCAGGTCGTCGTCCTGGACAGAGCTAAGACAACCTGTCATTTTGCTCCGCACAGGAATACTGTGACCGTAGTATCAATTCTTTCACGCGTTCTTAAAGCGCAAGCAGCACTAAGAAGATTCTCGAACAGACAGTTGGAAAGTCAGTTGATTAAAATGATCTCAATAGTAGACAAGCACTAAGGTTTTTTTTGTTTTACATATTATATTGTTTAGAGATATATTGACCGATGATTTTCACACGGTTAGGTTTATCACAAATACTAGAGCATTCACTCAGTTCAACTATTTGTAAAGTAGAGCTCGGTTTTATATGTTTCTTTCATTATTTCGTTATTCAGTTATTTATCCGTCGATCATCCTTTGTAGAATGCTGTGTTTATACTCTCATATATGTACAATAGGAAGAACGGACAAGCTGAATCTAAATGTAGTGGTAGATTTAACGGAGTCGGTAATGGTGTGAAAGTTTCTGGCGACGTGACAGAAAAAAAAAACGACGTGGACTTCATAACGATAAATTGCTACAACATGCTTTTAGCATGTTCCAGCATTCAATAAATATTCTTCGACAATGACAAAATAAAAGAAAAAAAAAACATGTAAAAAGCTAAAAATAAAGAGCAAAAACAGCAACAACGAAATAAACAAATAGAAAATGTTATTTTAGTGAACGAGAGGTTTGGTGTTAACTTTGCATAAATGTCATTTCGAGATCAAATGACGTTCTTTTCCCAATTTAATCCTTCATTAATCCAATGAAAATTTCGCTGGACAAAAGCTATGAAAGAAAACAGGGAAGTTGATGAAGACCTCAGCAATGCACTTGCTCAGGCATGAAGACATTTCCGGTGGCAACTCTTCAAAGGCCTCTTCATTCATACTCGTTCGATTGCAATGTCAAATACTCTCTCTTCTCCCTCCTGCTTTTCATCATCGTGTCTCTTTCAGATGGTGTCGTGACTTTATTTCGTTTTACCTCTTTCTGTCTGCTTGTCTCTTTCTCTGTTTATCAGTCTGTTCGTCAGCATCCCTGTTACTCTCATACTCTCTTACTCAGCCTATTTCTCTCTCCTCCTCCTCCTCCCCTTCCCCTCCTCCTCTTTTCATATACACACACACAATGAGAAACAGCAAAGACTTAGCTACAAACTCCAGCATACTAGATTTATAAATACATCATACATGTATATATATCTATTTAAAAGTACAGTGATAGATACATATATATATATATATATGTACTTACTAACAT
>NC_043002.1:6053527-6103527 GCF_006345805.1 Octopus sinensis
TTGTGTATGTACCAAAGTGAGTTTCAGTGCATGTGTGTGTGATAGAGAGGGGGGGGAGAAGAAAGAAGAAAGAAAGAAAGAAAGAAAGAAAGAGGGAGATAGAGAGAGGACAAGAGAGTAAGGAAAGACATACTAAGACGAGAACATTGATAGCAAACTGGGAGAAATCATGTGAAGGATTTTTACATGAAGACCTATTGATAATAAGAACAAGAGGAATAAAATGAGTAACGGAGAAGTGGCTCAATAAACAGACGTAAGAACGAGCGAGATGTATAAAGATAGATAGATAGATAGATAGAGAGGGGGGAAGAGAGAGAGAGAGAGGAAACTAGAAGAGAGGAAGGTACTGAAAGAAAGGCAGTGTAGGAGAATAGAGTGAACATCCATTTTAAGACGGTGAATGTGTGAGGGATGTAACACGCATACAAGTACACACACAACGCGCACATACATGGTATATATGAAAAAGATAAGGAGAAGGAAAGAGAGGGAGAGAGAGAGAGAGAGAGAGAGAAAGAAAAAGAAAGAGAAAGTGAGAAAGAGAGAGAGAGAGAGAAAATGGGGAAAAAAGTGATAGGTTCGTGAGCGGTAATAAATAAGGAAGATTTTAAGGCATAATAAAGAAAGAGTACGGTGAGGGTAAAGGAGATAAGAGGCAAAAACTATGAAATGGATTTAAGTAGGAATGATATGGCTTGAAAATTAGATAAGCCATCAGACAGGCAGATAGATCGACAGATCAATAGACAGACGGGCAGAGAGATTGACAGACAGACAGACGGATAGATTGACAGACAGATAGATAAATAGATAGGTAGACAGACAGATAGATAGATAGATAAATAGATAAATAGATATATAGATAGATAGACAGATAGATAGACAAATAGATATATAGATAAATAGATAGATAAGTTTCTTTATTGGCCACACAGGGCTGCACACAGATGGGACAAGTTACAAGGTAGAGCTTTTCTTTTGGGGGATGAAGAGAACAAAAAACAAAAGAAAAAAAAGGAGTTGGCGTAGGTTTTCGATCAAGAGGGATCGTAAAAGGGAAGAAAAGAACAAAAACAAAAAAAATTGAATAAAATAAAAAGAATAGACAGATAGATACATGGCTAGATAAATAGATAGATAGATAGATAGATAGATAGATAGATAGATAGATAGATAGATAGATAGATAGATAGATAGATAGATAGATAGATAGATGGATAGACAGATAGATAAATAGATGGATTAGACAGATAGGTAGATGGATAGATAGACACAGTCGAAAAGACAGATAGGCAGATAGGCAAACAGATGGACCTGTAGGCCATTAGGTGACTGATTACTAAGCATGTAGAACAGGGATTCTCAGCCGAGGTCCGTGTGGTCCCTGAGGGTCCACATGAGATTTTTGGGATCCACGCAACAAAATAGTAAATTGGGGATCCACAATACTATTTAAGGGCCCCTAAGAAATCTCGCTTTAGATGTATGTATTGCAAGAAAAAAGCTCAGTTTCTTTCTCTAACATTTTACTTAGCTCAAACTGCACAAGTTCATGTGTGATAAACGAAATGGGAATTTTGAAAGAAGATTTTGTGCAACTAGTTTTTTAAACAATGAATGACTTTGCTGATCCACTTGAATAAAATCATAATCAAAGGGTTCCATGCATAAAAAAATTTTTGGGGAACCTCTGATGTAGCGCTATGGCTAAGTAAAGTGATAAATACCACAGATTGATAGATCGTAGGCTGGTTGGTAGGAAGCTAAATTAACAAGAATATATATTAACTTGTAAATAGTCAAAGAATCGTAACAGAGGTAAGTGTAAAACAGGATAGATGGGTAGTAAATGATAAATAAATAGATAGATAAGTAGTTATGATATAAAATAGGTACAAAGGTAGATAGGTAGTTATAAATAAGTTGATAATATATATATATATATATATATAGATAGAGAGAGAGAGAGAGAGATAGATAGATAGATAGATAGATAGATAGATAGATAGATAGATAGATAGATAGATAGATAGATAGTTATAATATTCAGACAAACTGAAAAAAAAAATACGATCTCAGGCATAACTATATATATTTTGAATAAGTTTTTATGCTTTTTTTTCAAAAAAATTTCCTTGCATAACAAAGCACTGAGCATTAACTCATTCAGCATTTTCGAAGAATCCTGCTTTGGAATGAATTCCTTGATGTATTCTGGAAAATGATACACAAATAATTCCTTAGATGGATAGATTTATTGATAGATAAATTGATTCATAGGTAACTAGATAGATAGATAAATTAATTGATAAATAGATAGATAGGCAGATAGATATATATATATAGCTAGATACGCAATCGAAATTATACTTAAAATAAGTCACTATATATGAACTCGGAGGTGAACACTCATACGCACACACACACATAAACACACATACACTCGAACTCTCATATATTGAAGTATACATCCCTCCACTGCACAGGTACACAAATTTTCGTATGTGAAGATGGACACTTTGTGATCATGATACTATTTAGGTATGCTTTTAATGCTATAGTTATCTGTGAATACAGAACACGAGTGCTTTGACAACAACTGACTCATATAAAAGTCTTTTTATCTAAGTGCATGCTCGGATGCAAGTTTCAGGCCTCTGCTTGGCATATAAACTGATCGCCAGTTGCAATAATATAAAAAAAAAAAACATCGCTTACAAAAGATAGACTTATTTTATGTCTCTTTATTTCTATGTACGACACACTAATTGATGTTAAGATACTGAATTCGAATCAGCGAGGGAGCTTTTACACGGTCTCACAACTTGCTAGACATAGCACCCTAAACTCTCTTAAATTTACACTTTGCTGTTTAAAAAAGGAGGAATACATTAGATAGATCGGTCCTCGGTATAACTACACCATCTTTAACAAAACGAAACAAAACCAAAAACTCCCACCTAAAACAAAAACAACAACAATAGCAGCAGCAGCTGCAACAACAACAACAACAACAACAACAACAAGAACAAGATATTCCCAACTGGAACGACTTTGATCTTACTCTCTTTAAAACGAAGTGATACACTGGCTTGTGCTGAAACTGAAATCCCCAACTTCTTTATACCACGCTTTACCATTAAAATACGGGGGACTTATTTGATAATGTAATCCCGGCGAGAAATAACACAATCCTTAAAAGAAGAAACTAAATGAGGTGGTCACGTCTGCAACAATTTTGATCAGGCTATCTCGTAAAGGAAGAAACATGCTCGATAATATAGTTCTAGATTTGCCATATTCGGCAGGAGTACAGAATGGTCTTGATTGGAAGACCTTTGAGCATAGATCTAGTCAAAGTTAACTTGGAGCTAAATAGCAAACACAGAAGGGGCAAACAAGGACAGACACAAACAACGAAACTAACAAGAAATTCAACTGTCATACTCTCTCATTGGATCCCATAAGTTGATTCGAGATTCTATTTGTTTGCTCTTTATCAGTTTGGGCTAGATAATATTCACCTGTATGTCGTATCCTTGTACTTATTTGGATTACTCCAATAACACTGAATACCTCTAAATTCAAATGCGCGCACGCGTATACACACACACATTCTTTTGAGGTTGTATATTGAAATCTGATGATGACGTCCGTTTTCTTAACGGAGTGATCTTTGTTAGCTTTGTAGTCATATTTTTGTACGTCGTGTGGCAGGAGAATATATATTTCATGATAGTGGTGGTAATAATAGTGACAACCAGAGATGTATTACTCCTGGATTTTATATATTGAGCTGGCAGAAACTTTAGCACGCCAGGCGAAATGCTAAGCGGTATTTCGTCTGCCGTTACGTTCTGAGTTCAAATTCCGCCGAGGTCGACTTTGCCTTTCATCCTTTCGGGGTCGATTAAATAAGTATCAGTTAATCACTGGGGTTGATGTAATCGACTTAATCTGTCTGTCTGTCCTTGTTTGTCCCCTCTGTGTTTAGCTCCTTGTGGGTAATAAAGAAATAGGTATTTCGTCTGCCGTTACGTTCTGAGTTCAAATTCCGCCGAGGTCGACTTTGCCTTTCATCCTTTCGGGGTCGATTAAATAAGTATCAGTTAATCACTGGGGTTGATGTAATCGACTTAATCTGTCTGTCTGTCCTTGTTTGTCCCCTCTGTGTTTAGCTCCTTGTGGGTAATAAAGAAATAGGTATTTCGTCTGCTGTTACGTTCTGAGTTCAAATTCCGCCGAGGTCGACTTTGCCTTTCATCCTTTCGGGGTCGATTAAATAAGTATCAGTTAATCACTGGGGTTGATGTAATCGACTTAATCCCCTTGTCTGTCCTTGTTTGTCCCCTTTGTGTTTAGCTCCTTGTGGGTAATAAAGAAATATATATATATATTGTCTTTTGGTTATTCTTTCCATCTCCAGCATAGGATCCCTAGATGGTCCATTCAAAAGAAACATGCATATTCTCGCATCTGATCTTTCATAGGCTCAAATGCCTCATTTTTTGATCTTCGTTGTGCATCTTTATCCCTTCGGCTGAGCGTCGCTTATGGTGTTACTGGCCATAAAACATCTGCGGGAGGCCAACACATAAGCACCCTTATAACACGTTCTAGCCACAGCAAATGGCAGTGAGTGAGCATGGCTTTAATACTTTAACAGATTCAATGTGGAATAAACAATTAGGCCAGGTAACTCTCCGGTTACGCTGGAGGGAGATCATATGGAAGGACACTAAGGGATTAATGTAAAAACTGTAAGCTTTGCGTCCCCAAAGTCCATCCCCTCCTCACCGTGGTGGGGACGCTGGCAACGGGTAGTGTCAGATCTTTGCCACCCAAGGCGGATTGGTCTGACACCGAGTGGTATTAGGGCCACAACCCGGCAGATGGGGCTCTGGTGAAAATCCTCGGCGTGTCTGTTTCGGCAACCGACGGCTCCTCGATCGTTCTGTCCCTGCGTCTGCGGCAAACAGGGTGTCTCTACATGCGGCATTGTTGGGGACCGCTTGTGAAATCCACATATTCCCACGAAACTTCTTCCATGAGTAGAAGAAGCCAACTCAACCCGCCCAGGGTGAATGTCGCCACAAGTACAAGTACAAGTACCCAGTTTTCCCGAATATAAATAATTTAATGATACTAACTTCTTGATATATGATGTCTTTTGTGGGAGAATAACAGTTCTTGTACTGACTGGCTCTGCGTCTAAGTATTTCTAAGGTAATCAATGCCTGTTTAATGTTGTTATAAACATCAGTGAGAGAATATTAGTCAGAAAAAGAATACTACTCAGATATTCAAAGGATTGCATTATGTATTGATGTGGGTTTTTTCGCCAGCAGATGGCATATTAGCACCTTATTGTTGGATCACATTTATCCTAGTGGTATTAACTGTCTGCCCCTACCCAAAGTAGAAATATATTAATCAAAATAAAAACATTTTATTAATTAAAAACTTTTTAATCACTTTCTGAAACATAGTGAAGAAATTCTTTACCGTCCAGTTTTCCTCAGATAATCATTACCTTGTTTTATATTCGATTACGAAATGTTCATTTTGTATTGTGTAAATAGGAAATATAATGGCCATACTAGTGTTACATTACTTTGGTGATTGCTTATGCATTTGCAGCTTTCACACAATAGCTATTAAATTCTCATCTGCACTACTCTTCAATTTTCCTACTCTTCCCGTACTCGGATTTCATTGACAATATCATCAACATTCAAATATTTCGACACTGCTTAGATTTCATCTGGAGGCGCAATGGCCCAGTGGTTAGGGCAGCGGACTCGCGGTCATAGGATCGCGGTTTCGATTCCCAGACCGGGCGTTGTGAGTGTTTATTGAGCGAAAACACCTAAAGCTCCACGAGGCTCCGGCAGGGGATGGTGGTGATCCCTGCTGTACTCTTTCACCACAACTTTCTCTCACTCTTACTTCCTGTTTCTGTTGTACCTGTATTTCAAAGGGCCGGCCTTTTCACTCTCTGTGTCACGCTGAATATCCCCGAGAACTACGTTAAGGGTACACGTGTCTGTGGAGTGCTCAGCCACTTACACGTTAATTTCACGAGCAGGCTGTTCCGTTGATTCGGATCAACCGGAACCCTCATCGCCGTAACCGACGGAGTGCTTCCATCCAGATTTCATCTTCTCGGTCAAGACAGAATTACCCGCCCAACATAAAGGGAGGCGCGAAAGCATTTTAACAGCACGTGACTACCTAACTTCATTTCACCTTCAAGCGCCTCTCCACATATGAACAAAGCGTATGACTAATATAAGCGACAAAGACTAACAAAGCAATATATACTAATTTAATGCTCTACAACCATTGACATCCATTCATTGCAATCACACAGTCACCTAGCAGCCAAAACTGAAACACAAAAATACAGATCTATTTTCACGGTCAGAAAATATTCGACTCAAAAGTTGGCGAACTACGCTACTATTTCACCAAGAAGGATGCAGTCATTTACTTCCACTCATTCATTTGGATAACACTTAAAAATGAAGATATTTAATCAACAATATTTTAATCTTCATATTTCACCTGGTTCCGGGTTCAGTCCCACTGCGTGGCACCTTGGGTAAGTGTCTTCGACTATAGCCTCGGGCCAACCAAAGCCTTGTGAGTGGATTTGGTAGACGGAAACTGAAAGAAGCCCGTCGTATATATGTATATGTATATATATGTGTGTTTGTGTGTCTGTGTTTGTCCCCCTAGAATTGCTTGACAACCGATGCTGGTGTGTTTACGTCCCCGTAACTTAGCAGTTCGGCAAAAGAGACCGATAGAATAAGTACTAGGCTTACAAAGAATAAGTCCTGGGGTCGATTTGCTCCAGCATGGCCACAGTCAAATGACTGAAACAAGTAAGAGTATATCTTACCTATCTACAGCAATCGCTTTTCGTAAGAATTTACTGACAGTAAATCGCCTGCAAATAAAGCCAAACATATGACATGCTTCTGCTCTTTGTTTTATGCCATAAACAGAAAATAGTTTGCTCAATATGTGGCAGAATCGTTAGTACGCCGGGCAAAATGCTTAGCCGAGGTCGACTTTGCCTTTCATCCTTTCGGGGTCGATTAAATAAGTACCAGTTACGCACTGGGATCGATATAATCGACGTAATCCGTTTGTCTGTCCATGTTTGTCCTCTCTGTGTTTAGCCCCTTGTGGGTAGTAAAGAAATAGGTTTTTCGTCTGCCGTTACGTTCTGAGTTCAAACTCGCCCGAGGTCGACTTTGCCTTTCATCCTTTCGGCGTCGATAAAATAAGTAACAGTTGAACACTGGAGTCGATGTAATCGACTTAATGCTTCCCATGAAATCACTGGCCTTGTGCCAAAATTTGAAACCGTTATTATGAAAAGGAACAATGCCATGAGAAAGTTGGACTAATGAATTACAGAGTTCAAATCTTGTTCAAAGTTGTCCAGATGTTATTCGCAGCGATACTGATAGAATAATCGTGATTACTAATGCATTGGTACCAATCTCATTAATAAAGGGTATCGTCCAAAACAAAAAGTCATTCACAGTCGTGTTCAAACATATACTAAATTAGAGTGCTGCGTATTTCACTCAGAGAAAATTCAAACCAACTTCAGGCTGGAACTTCAAATTTCACTCCACTTTAAGTTGGTAAAATAACTAAAAATGGTATACTGTTGTCGACTGCACTTGCCTCATATGCAATGTATTTATTTTATATCGTAGCAAAACAAAATCCAAAATATACTATTCTTAGCACTACTAGGCACTAAATATATTATGTAGGATACTTTCAATATAATAGAAACAACAAAACCAAAACAAAAGTTTTCATGTTCCCACGGTGTTGTGTTCGATGTTGCAGTGAAAGCAAATTACGAAAATAAAACTCTTGCGTAGCAACAACAATAACAATAGAAACAGTTCCGATCGATTTAGTATTACTGACATATTTAGCAGGTAATAGAAAAGTTACAGAGTAGAAGTAGAATTCGGTGGTTAAATATGTCGAATAAAATTACATTGTACCATTCCCAGATTAAGAATTATTGTTAGTAATATTAGTATCTTACGCAGTATTCGATAGCAATAATGAAACAATTCCATAGTACGGAGAAAAGAAATAATGGTTTCCGTTGTATGAGCATCGATGTTCTACTGCAAAACTTACACCGTTCTGTGTGGATTTATGTGATCGGGTAGGTGAGTGTTCATACATACATACATACATACATACATACATACATAGATACATACATACATACATACATACATACACACATACATACATACATACGCACACACATACATACATACATACATACATACACACACACACATACATACATACATACATGCATACATACACACACATTTATATATATGTAAATGTGTGTGTATATATATACGTACATACATACATATATATATATATATATGTATGAATGTATGTATGTGTATATACATATATATATATATAGATACGTACACACACACACACACACACCACACACACACACACATATATATATATATATATATATATATATATTATATATACATATGTATATTTATATATGCATACACCATGCACAAACACACATATTTACAAAGTATAGATAAAAATGCATGTGTCCTGCTTTTTATTTTACGAAATCTGTTGTTTACATATATGTATATAAAATATGTGTATATATGCATGTAGATATGAAAATGAATATATACATATATACATACATACATTTGTATATTTATACATATATATACATATATATATATATATAATATATATATATGTATATATGCACATACACATATAAGTACGCATTTCTACATATATTTATATCTGTATATATACATATATATATATATATATACATACATACATACATTTGTATATTTATACATATATATACATATATATATATATACATACATACATACATACATACATACATACATACATACATACATACATACATATACAGAGACACTTGCACATATAAAGCCACCCTGCCTTATATATTGTGTGTGTTTGTAAATGCATGTGTATTAGAATATGCTATCTGGCAACATATATGCGCACAATACTTGTTTTTATTTATTTATTTTTTGACTGCTTGTTTACATTATTGAAGAGGATGCAAATGACACAGAATTTAAGGGTCACTAAATGCTTATGTGCAGCAGCTAACTCAAGACTCTCAAGACTCTCCCTCAATTTAGAAACAAAAATTCTCTTCGATTCTCTTTATTATTTCATTTTGCCTCATTTTCAGCTTCCGTTCTTTTAACTCCTCTCCTTTCTCTTATCCTTATTTTCTTTATTTCTCTTCCTCCGTCTTCTCCTTCCCGCCCCCGCCCCCACCCCACTCTCTTTATTTCTTCCTCGCGATGTTTCTTCCCTACCTTACCTTCCGGTTCCCAACTTGCGACTTTATTATACCCACCTACCTACCTACCTACCCACCTACCTACCTTCCTACCCACTCATCTTCTCATTACCAGTGTATCTCACCCTACCCTGAATATTTCCTACGTATCGCAAGTCGGAGAAAATGGCGTAGACCACGTGACCCATTCAGGTTTATACGATATAACTTGAAAGAACGGTACGAACTGCAATCGTCCTTTCCCTCCTTTTCTTCTTTCTTCTGTTTAATTGTGCTTCTTATTCATATTTCTATCTATCTATCTATCTATCTATCAATCTATCTATCTATCTATCTATCTATCTATCTATCTATCTATCTATCTATCTATCTATCTATCTATCTATCTATCTATCTATCTATCTATCTATCTATTTATCTATCTATCTATTTGTCTGCCTGTCTACACTTCTATTCTCTTCTCGTTGTTTATGATTGTTTGTGTGTTTTTTCTTCTTATAGTATATTTGTGTTTATTGTGTAGGCTTTACCTTAACAAGCTCGCTAGCCAGAGCGTGGCAAATGTTTGCATTCTCACACTCTTAATTACCGATTAATGACAAGAGTGCCAACCAGCATGAGATAAAAATGTTTAGATAAAAAACAACGAAAACAAAACAAAAAGGAAAACGAGAAGAATATATTGGCTTTGTTTCATATTTACACATCGAAACAAAGAAATTCCTTAAAGCAAAGTATAATAAATATTAAAGTCGAGTACTTTTGAAAAAAGAAAGAAAGAAAAGAAAGAATGAAAGAATGAAATAAAAGAAAACATTGAAAGATGTTGTTGTTTTTTAAAATGTTTTTCGAGTTTAGTTCCGAGAAGAAATCAGGAAATCGGATATAATGAAAATGAGTTGGAAATAAAACGGGAAAATATCAAAAAGAAAGGCGATGGAAAATAATGGGAGAAAAATATCGGAGGGAGGAAAAACAAATGAGAAGAGGAGGCAGTGGTTGTGTGGGAGGTGTGGTAGGAAGGAAAAGAGAGGGAGAAGGAAGAGGAAATACTGTTGGGGGGGGGGAGTGAAGAGGGGGAGAGCGCGAGAAAAAAGAGGGAGGGAGAGCGAGAGAGAGTGAGGGGGCATGACATGAGAAACTGTGAATGATTGAGAAGGAAACGATAAGATTGAGAAGGAAGAGATAAGATCGAAACATTGAAAACATTCTCAGAGAAAAATATACATACATTTATAACTGTGTGTATATGTGCATGTGTGTACGTGTGTGTGTATTTATCTCTCTTTATATGTGTATATACAATACATATGTTGTGTGTATCTGCGTGTATATTATATATATATATATATATATATATATATATGTATATATATATATACATACGTGTATATCTATGTACATGCACACATATATGATTATATATATGTATATACACACATACATACACATATAGCTGCTTATATATGGGTTACGTTCACTCTCTATCTCATATGTGTATGTGTGTGCATATATTTATCCATCTGTATCTCTGTCTGTCTGTCTGTCCATTATATCTCTCTCTCTCTCTTTATATATATATACATATATATATAGACACATACACGCACACACGCATACATGTATATGTATGCAAATTTGTGCACACATATACACACATATACACACATACATACAAACACAGAGGCATTCATACATGTGAGAGAGATAATGAGAGAGGCCTCGTGATAGAAAAATAACTAGCTAGATAGATAGATAGACAGATAAATAGATACATACATAGCGAAAAAAAGCGGAGAGAGAGAGAAAGAGGAAGAGGAAGAGAGAGACAGAGAGACATAGAGAGTAGAACACAAAATAGAATGAGAAAGCTAAATGGAAAGAAAAGAAGAGCAAATGAGTGAAAGAGAGAAACGAGAAGAAAGCCAGAAAAGGGAGAAACATCTTTATGGTGTGTCAAAGGGCAAAGAATGAGAGAACTGGGGGACGAGGGAAAATAAGAACGACATCAACAACAGCAACAAAAAGAGGTAATCATCGTAGAAAGAAATTCAGAAGGAAAAGGTGAATAATGAGGCTGGGAAAAGTTAAGAGAAGAAAGAGAACGAAAAAGGGGGGTGGGGTGGAGAGGTGTTGGCGATAGGAAAGAAATAAGAGAGGTGTGGTGGATGAAAAGGAAAATAGTAGATGTTCACAAATGTGTAACCGATTCAGGAACTAAAATTTGTGCATAATTAGGGAAAATATTGTCATAAAAATATTGTTGAACTTCCGGAGTGGAAACCATCATGACGTTGGAAGCAGTTTAGCAAAGTTCTGGAAGTTTCTTCTCAGAATCCCATCTTTCAGTCGAGTCTATTACCCGGGAAGAAAAAGTATATAATATCATAAAATCATCAAATTTTGGCGTTCTTTTGGAAGGAGAGAGGTTATAAATACAAATTTAAAAACAACAAAATAAAAACAACATATAAAAATTGAAATAATGTTTAGACACACTATCTATCTATCTATCTATCTATCTATCTATCTATCTATCTACATGAATATATGTATGAGAGTTTGCGTGCGCGCACACACACGCACACACACTCACACACACACACACATACACAAACACGTGTAGTTTTATGTGGATATTATTAACGTGTATGCAGGTTTCGCTCTCCGTTTCTCACTCGGTCACTACTTTCTTTCGATCCTCCTTTCTCTCTCAACTCCACAACATGTGCACAAGCACCACCATCACCACCGCCACCGCCACCACCACACACATGTTAGTTAGTTAGTTAGTTAGTTAATTTGGCTCAAAAGCAAATAGCAAGGCCATGTAGGGGCACATGGAGTTAAGTACTGGGTGGTGTTCATGTAAAGAGTTCAGGCCACTTGAGGTCAAGGGAGGCTTTGAACAAAGCGGTCGTCGGCATCTTCACCATCTCGTCTGGCAGCTTGTTCCATGGATCCGCAACCCGGACGGAGAAAGCTCCTCTCCTTCGATTGAGATGAAATCGTCGCAGGTAGAGCTTTTCGGAATGACCCCGCAGCCGACACTCTGGAGCAGGAGTGAAGAACAGCTCTTTCGAGAGGTTACACTTTCTGCTTATGATGTTGTGGGCAAGAATGAGATCACCACGGCGGCGGCGTTTTTCAAGAGAATAAAGGTCGAGCGTCCTCAGCCTTTCTTCGTAGGACAAATTTTTGAGACCATGAACCATGCGGGTAGCCAGCTTCTGGACTCTTTCGAGATGCTGTATGTCTTTGAGGAGATAAGGAGAAGAGGCTTGAATTCCGTATTCCAATATGGGTCTCACCAGCGTGACATAGAGTGGTAGGAATATGGCTGCTGTGAGCATTCCGAATGACCGTCGAATCAAGAACAGAATTCCGCGTGCTTTGTTGGCAGCATGGACGCACTGGGCCGAAGGCGAAAAGGAGGAATCCACCAAGATATTCAGGTCCTTTACCTGATCGGTCCTCTCCAGCAGCAGACGACCCGGCTCGAAATCAAGTTGAGTTGCAGGAGTAGAGCCAACAGGCAGATGACAGCACTTTGACACGTTCAGACACAGGTCCCATTTGTTAGACCACCTCCAAATTTGGTGGAGGCATCGACGAAGATCCTCTATATCACCGCGAGGAGCGACCAGTTTGACATCGTCGGCAAATAGAAGGGTGTGTTGCGTGAGGTCGTCGGGCAAGTCATTTATGAAGACTAAGAACAATAAGGGCCCAAGCACTGAACCTTGAGGCACGCCACTGCTCGCACTGGAGACGTCGGACCGCGAACCATTAACTTGGACTTGGAAGGAGCGATCTGAGAGGAAGGCACCAACCCATCGTACAATATCCGGATGGAAACTATATGCTTGAAGCTTGACAAGTAATAGGCGGTGGTTTACCGAGTCAAAAGCTTTGGCAAAGTCCAATAAAACGATGTTAACAGCATTACTATCATCGAGGATGCGCGTCACCAATTCTTCCATTACCAGTAAGTTGGTCAAGCATGATCTCTTCGGCACGAAGCCGTGTTGGGAATCAGAGATGGAAGCTGTGTTTTGGAGGTGGAGCATCATACTTTTCTTAAGGATGGTTTCGAACATCTTGCTGATTATTGATGTAAGGAAACCGGTCGGTACATATATATATATATATATATAATATATATATATATATATATATATATATATAATATATATATATATATATATATGTATATATATGTATATATGTGCGTGTTCCTTTCTGTCGAAGAGCGTAGTCTCGAAATGTAAAACACTTTCTCACTTCCCGTGCGTAAGCTAATATATCTGTTTGTTCTTTACACACCTGTCTTCGTCTTTTGCTTTTTTTTGTAAATTCTCTGTCTGTCTGTCTGTTTCTGTCTGTCTGCCTCTCTCTCTCTCTCTCTCTCTCTCTATATATATATATATATATATATATACATACATACATACATACATACATATATATATATATATATATATATATATATATATATATATATATATATATATATATATATATATATCCATGTTATATATATATATATATACACTGGCGAAAATAAATTTAAGACCGATGATAAAGTTCTATTTCTTACAAAATATTTTGTTACAAACACCATACAAATTACCTCCATCTTTTACACCTTATGGAGAATTTATTTCTCTTTCGAACTATGCAGACAATAACTATTTTTATACAACTTGAAGAATTCTAATGCTAAATTAATATGAACTCTTCGGGTGAGGGGATAAATCGATTAGCTCGACCCCAGTACTCAACTGGTACATGTTTTATCTGCCCCGAAAGGATGAGTGGAAAAGTCGACCTCGGTGGAATCTCAACTCAGAAAGAAATGCCGCTAAGCCTTTTGCCCATCCTGCAAACGCTTCTGCCGGCTTGCGGCCTTAATTGGAGCAACCATATTAAGAACAAACTTGATACTGTTGCCAATTCCATCTGGAGAAATACCTATTTCTTTACTACCCACAAGGGGCTGAACATAGAGGGGACAAACAAGGACAGACAAACGGATTAAGTCGATTATATCAACCCCAGTGCGTAACTGGTACTTAATTTATCGACCCCGAAAGGATGAAAGGCAAAGTCGACCTCGGCGGAATTTGAACTCAGAACGTAGCGGGAGACGAAATACCTGTAAGCATTTCGCCCGGCATGCTAACGATTCAGCCAGGTCGCCGCCTTATCTGGAGAAATACCGTCTCTTGTGCTCCTCGAAAGCAGTTAAATCTCCTGCAAATAACATTGCACAGTCACAAAAAAGGAAGGCTACATTAGACTTATAATGTTTTACCCCTATTGGGGTAAAGAAGGCAAGAATCGCGACCCTATAAGTAGGAAATGTTGCAAATAAGAATGACAAGATGAGCTAGGACTGCTGGGATTATGTCATCATCG
Source organism: Octopus sinensis (assembly GCF_006345805.1). Classification (NCBI taxonomy): domain Eukaryota; kingdom Metazoa; phylum Mollusca; class Cephalopoda; order Octopoda; family Octopodidae; genus Octopus; species Octopus sinensis. The sequence goes on from NC_043002.1 coordinate 6,068,358, forward strand.
TTGCTACATCGCGCAACCGTCTTCGATGGGGATTCTTTTCAGTAGGCGTAGGAGTGGCTGCGTGGTAAGTAGCTTGCTTACCAACCACATGGTTCCAGGTTCAGTCCCACAGCATGGCAAATTGGGCAAGTGTCTTCTACTATAGCCTCGGGCCGACCAAAGCCTTGTGAGTGAATTTGGTAGACGGAAACCGAAAGAAGCCCGTCGTATATATGTATATATATATGTGTGTGTGTATGTTTGTGTATTGTGTTTATCTCCCCAACATCGCTTGACAACCGATTCTGGTGTGTTTACGCCCCCGTAACTTAGCGGTTCGGCAAAAGAGACCGATAGAATAAGTACTAGGCTTACAAAGAATAAGTCCTGTGGGCGATTTCCTCGACTAAAGGTGGTGCTCCAGCATGGCCACAGTCCAATGACTGAAACAAGTAAATGAGTAAATGAGTAGTTTTATGCAGTTGTGATAAAACTTGCGTAATACTTCAAGATGTTTTTTCTTGAACTGTGTTTATGAATATACTTTTGATCGATTGTGCTTCCTCATCGTAGAAAATACTTTGAGAACTTCATCATGGACAAAAGAAAGATAATATTTACATGTTCATCAAAATTTAATACCAATTTCGATCATTTTATATGTTGATGTAAGTCATTTTGTAAGAGACGGTAAAATAAATTGAAATAAACTACACGAAATTAACCCTTCATGATAACGGTCCCCGAAGTTCATATTTTTCCTTAATTATTTTAAATTTTTATAAAATAGCCACTTCTCAAACTACTACTACTACTACTACTACTACTACTACTACTACGACGACGACGACGACGGTGGCGGGGCTATGACCCAGCAGCCATCGTAAGAAAAACATGAGCTTCTAGAACTGATATCACCAAAGATTAATTTAATTTAATTTAAATATATATGTATATAATTTCAGTATGTTTATATAATTTCAATATACTTTCCCTTCTCTTATGAGAAGACTAAATCGTCTGATAAAACCATTGAAATCAGTATCATACTTTGATAAAACGTAAATATTTGCCTTCTTTTGCCCAGTTCTCAAGGCGTTTAAAAATTTTTGTTTTGTAAATTACACCCCACACCCCCACACACATGCCACAGAACCTCCTAAAAACTAAACACAAGTATTAAACTTTATCTAAGCTTAATAAGATTATATGTAAAAAAACAACAACCAATATCAATGTCAGTAATCTTCACAACCCAAGACGGTGCTCCAGCATGGCGCTGCATTCTAATGACTGAAATAAGTAGAAGGATTAAAGAATAAAAGAATAATCCATGCATCCAGAAACATTTTCCACTTTATTAGAAGAAAGGACAACTCAAAATAACGAAACTAATATATAAAACTCCACAAACAAGCTTAACAAATATGTATTTTTATCATCAGCTGCCAACGGGTTTCATTGTGGTTTCGACACTTGAGCAGTACCGTTCAGTCCTATGGCGTCAACAGCGTTAAAAACATAAACGCTGCCTGGGACTCAATACTAATGAGCAAAAGCGAAACATTAGGATCGTAGGTGCACTACTCTAATACGTGCTTGTTATTACAAGTAACATCAAAGTAAGCAGTATTAGCTTATAGTTATAAAACAGTACTTATACAACAAAGAACTTACTCTGAAAAAATATACTGTGTTCTTAAACGTTATAATACAAATAAACTAGTGAAAAATCTATCCAGATTCCGATACTTGTCATGGTAACACTTATCTAAGTAAATGCTAACAAAGAACTTTTAAAATATATCGAATATACTACGAACATAGATATCTAGATATGTTGTTTATCCATCCATGTGACATCTCAAACATGATACCACGGCCAAAAGAAGCATAATAAAAACTAGTGGAACACTATATCTCATAACCAACGTGTTCGAGCTATGTACAAGCATGGATCAATATTTATAAAGCATGTAAGGCTAAAAAACAATGCGAAGCGCATTGTGACCAGCGATGTGTAGCAACAACTGATAGCCTAGTCGGTCACGTAACCACGTGATATATATATATATATATATATATATATATACATACGCACACACATGCACACAGTCTCATACAATCACACCTGTGTGAGTGCGTATGTGTGTGTGTGTGTGTCTTTGTGTCTGTTTGACCTTCACCACCGCTTGACGACCGTGTTCCATGTGTTTACGTTTCCGTAACTTAGCAGTTCGGTAATAGTATTCAATAGATTAAGGACCAATTCTTCAAGGCGCTGCCCCTGCATGACCGTAGTCTAATAACTGAAATGCATAAAAGATAAACGATAAAAATATGTACGGATGTATACATTCGAATCTGTGGGGAATAGATTTGCTGATAGACATGCAGTATCGAAAATATAACAATTCTACTTCTTACATTAATTATCTAACTATCCTTATTATTAGTTTTCATATTTTTTTAATAAATTAGTTCGTTTAGAAAATCGTATCCCTAAATTAATTATGATCATATACAACTATCGTAGCTTGTATCGCTAGATTTTGTTTAAATTGTAATTTGATGTAATTTGATGCAGATTCTTGCTTTAATAATCACGAGTATTTTTGTATTCAGTGTCGGAATTAGGACAAAAAAGGCCCCTTACTTGGACAGGGCCCCATTGAGCATGGGCCCTGGTCAACAAGACCCTGTGGTTAAGCACACCGAAGCACAATGGTAAAGGCGGCACTGAACTGTACTGTATGGGTTTCCTCCGTGTTTGTGGTGTTGCGTTATGAATTTTATACAGTAGTTACTTACTCTTTTACTTGTTTCAGTCATTTGACTGCGGCCATGCTGGAGCACCGCCTTTAGTCGAGCAAATCGACCCCGGGACTTATTCCTTGTAAGCCCAGTACTTATTCTATCGGTCTCTTTTGCCGAACCGCTAAGTGACGGGGACGTAAATACACCAGCATCGGTTGTCAAGCAATGCTAGGGGGACAAACACAGAAACACACACTTATATATATATACATATATACGAAGGCTTCTTTCAGTTTCCGTCTACTAAATCCACTCACAAGGCATTGGTCGGCCCGGGGCTATAGCAGAAGACACTTGCCCAAGATGCCACGCAGTGGGACTGAACCCGGAACCATGTGGTTGGTTAGCAAGCTACTTACCACACAGCCACTCCGACTTGTATAATTTTGTGAAGAATTACGTATAGTATGGCTGTGTTGTTCACAAAATTTAAAAGTCCGGATCATTCATATATGTTGCAATCCGATATTTATAAATCGGAAAGATTTTATAGCACACACGCACTCACACACACCACAAACACATTCTTTTATTCGTGCTTCTTTCAGTCATTTGCCTGCGGCCATGCTTTAGCACCACTCTTGAGTGTTTCAGTCGAAGAAGTCGACCGCAAAATGTATTCTTTGTAAGTCTAGTGCCTATTCTATCGGTTTCTTTCGCCGAACAGCTAAGTTACGGATACGTAAACACACCGACACCAGTTGTCGTGCGATGGTGGGGACACAAATACAGAAACATACACACACACACACACACACACAGACACACACACACACACACACACGAATGTATATATAAAGTCAAGTTTTTGGTATCATGGTTCATTCGAGTAGGGAGTTCTCGTTGAGTGAGTCGTATCCAGGTATAGGTGGATTATCTGGTATTCCTTGAAGAAATTCCCCCAGATTCCGTTTAAAGGTAATGGGATCCTTTTCCTCTTTGATCTGTTTCGGGAGAATGTTAAATAGGGTTGGGCCTATTGAGGAAAATAAATTGTGTTGCAGTGTATTTATGTGTTGTGATCCTGAATTGGGTCTGGGACGTATGACCCGTGGTCCTAGCCTTGGATGGATTTTGAAGTTATGCTGAGGTCATTTGGGAAATACTAGTTGCATATTCTTCACAGCTTGCAAAAGATGTATCGCTCACGGCGGTGCTGGAGAGAATAGAGTTTCAATGCTTTAAGGCGGTTCCAATAACCGAGATCCGTCATGCCCTTAATTCTTTTAGTGAATGATCTTGGGGTAATTCAGTTTTCGAGATATTTTATTTTGTATGGGGATACCACAAGGGGCAGCAGTATTCGATGTGTGGCCGTACAAAGGAGGAGAAAACTGAAATGAAGACACCTTGTTCTCTGGACCGGAAGGTTCTTAGGATCCAGGAGCTCATCCTACGAGCTATATCGACCTTATTGTTGATGTGAGAATTCCAACTAAGATTGTTATCAACAATTACTCCTAGGTCTCTGATATTATTTGATGCTGTGAGAGGTTCCCATGAAGGAAGAGAGTATGGCTGTTTTAGCATAGTCTTTTTTCCAGAATGCATCAACTCAAATTTTGTCTCGTTTAGTTGCATTTGTTGTTATCTGCCCAATGACTCACAGCATGTTGATCAGAATGGAGTTGAGTTCAGTCTTCTTCTTCATCGATAATCTTCTGGAGTTTAGAGTCATCAGCTAATATGTTCATTTTGCTGTGTTTTATGACGCTGGAAAGGTCGTTTATATAGACTATAAAGAGGAGCGGGCTAAGACACGGGCTTTTTCCAGTCTCCATCTACCAAATCCACTCACAAGGCTTTGGTTGGCTCGAGGCTACGGCAGAAGACACTTGGCCATTGATAAGCCCTCAGATGACTTTTAAGACCAGCTGCTGACTGACAGGGTTTAAAACACAAGTGACAGATATTATTCAAGTTTCCTCTGCATCTTTGTATGTATGTAAGTGTTATGTACATTTGAATGTATGCATGTATGTTTGTATATATATATATATATATATATATGAGTATAAATACATATATATATATATATATATATATATTATATATATATATAAGTTCATATATATATATATTCATATATATATATATATATATATATATATATTATATATATATATATATATATTCATATATATATATATATACGTAAATACAATGAGTATACATACATATATTCATATATATATATACGTAAATACAAATGAGTATACATACATATATGCGTATATATTTAGACGCACACGGCTGCATATACATAGGCGCGTATAATATATTGTAATCTTTGTTGTTTCATGATGAATTATTAATACAAATGTATAATATACACACACGCACAGACACATACATACATAGCAAAACGAGAGAGAAGTAGATTGTCATAAACTTTAATGAAAATACACATCGGATATACATTACATACAGACACGCATACATATACAACGTAGGATAGATTCATAAATAGAAATAGACAGACGGACAGATAGACTGATAGATAGATAGATAGATAGATAGATAGATAGATAGATAGATAGATAGATAGATAGATAGATAGATAGATAGACAGATAGATTAGATTAGATTGTACCCCTACCTATCTACTACCTACCGGTACTTATACACACATGCTACTAACGCATACTCGCACACTCTTGCGCTCTCACTCATATGTGTAGATAGCTAAATAGACGGAATGAGTGATGGAGCAAATATCACGGTCAACTGAAGAAGCTATGATATCTGACTGACATTTCCGTTCAGAGCCAATTTCAGTTGGATTGGAACAGTTAAACAAATAGTCTGTCGAAGACATTAGTAACTGTGCGCTACTGTCGCATGTCAATCACTGAGTAGGTGGTGTTATGTGCGTCTATGTGGACAGGGCTGGATAGACATGACACATGCATATATACCCATACATACAAACATACATACATACTTACATACATAAATATGTATATGTGTGTGTGTGTGTGTGTGTGTGTGCATACACATGCATACTTAAACACAGATTGCACAGATATATATATGTATATATATATATATATATATATATATATATATATATACATACATACATACATATATATGCACGAAGAGGTCGTGTAATTTTCAATTATCAAAGAATTTAAATATAATATTCATTTGATTAAAATCAAAGGTTGTACGTATATAAGACCTAGCAGATAGATACCTCTCTGTCTGTCAGTTTGTCACTCTCTTTCTCTCTATATGTATGTGTGTATGTATACATATATACATTTATATATATATATATATAATATGACAAATGTTATATGTACGTATACATAATATACGTATATGTAAATGTGGATACACACCGACACACACACACACACACACATACACACACACCACTCACACAATTACATGTACTTGTTTACTCTTTCCCTGGCTTCTCTTTTTCTTTGAACTGCAGCCATGTAAAGAAAGGTACTTCCTTGAAGGGTTTTTTCATTCACGCTTTATTCTTATTTTAGTATGATTTATTGATCCGAAGATCGAAGCGCTTTCTTACGCTTTTTTTTAATTAACTCCACACCGGTTAATATGAACAGACAAGCACACATACAAACTCTTCCACACACACACAAAGATATGTTTATGTGTGTGTGAATGGTAAATATGTGTACATATATATATATATATAGGCGCAAGAGTGGCTGTGTGGTAAGTAGCTTGCTTACCAACCACATGGTTCCGGGTTCAGTCCCACTGCGTGGCACCTTGGGCAAGTGTCTTCTACTATAGCCCCGGGCCAACCAAAGCCTTGTAAGTGGATCTGGTAGACGGAAACTGAAAGAAGCCCGTCGTATATATGTATGTATATATATTATGTGTGTGTGTATGTTTGTGTGTCTGTGTTTGGCCCCTAGCATTGCTTGACAAACCGATGCTGGTGTGTTTACGTCCCCGTCACTTAGCGGTTCGGCAAAAGAGACCGATAGAATAAGTACTGGGCTTACAAAGAATAAGTCCCGGGGTCGATTTGCTCGACTAAAGCGGTGCTGCCCAGCATGGCCGCAGTCAAATGACTGAAACAAGTAAAGAGTAAAAGAGTATATATATATATATATATATATATATATATATATTAATAAATGAAATAAAACATATGCATATATATAAATATATGTCACCTACCTCTACATGTACATATACACGCATATATGAGTACAGAACACCAAAGGGACGTCGAACACAAAGAGAAACGAAAACATAGACACAAACCAAAGGAATTGGACATTGTTTTAAAAACAACAAAAAATGGAGTACAGGACAATTAACACAACGAAAAAAACCCTTCTTCAGTCGCTAAGGTTTCATCTACTCTACGTTTCGAAGGATAAAAGCGAGACGTGTCTTCGACAAGAAACTTTCCTTCCTGCGAAAAGCAAATCAATTAAAATTCTGAGATCTTTTCGCAGAGGGGTAAAAAATGGTAAAAAAACAGGACAGTAACGACAGTACAAAAATATAAACAGTAAAAAAATAAACAGTAAAAAAATATAAACAGTAAAAAAATATAACAGTAAAAGACAGGACAGGGAAAAACAAGATAAGAAGAGCTGTTGACGCCGAACGAAAAAAGTATTGCAAACGCAGAATTTTTTGTGAACGACAGGAAAGCAGGAAGAATGTCGTCCAGTTACCTTGAAAGCCAGGCCAAAAAAGACAGTCAGGGCGGAAGTATCGTCGCGGGTGGACGACGGGAAGGGGGAGGAGGAGCAAGAGGAAGGGAGAGAAGAAGGGGAATGGCTGCAGGAGACCATGAAGAATGGTGAGGGGTAGAGAGAGAGTGAAGAATGAGAGAGAGAGGAAGAGACAAGTTAAGTGGAGGAAAAAGAAAATCAAAGAATAGGGATGGGACAGAAAGGTGAAGAGTGCGCGTGAGAGTTAATATCAAGACAAAAACTTGATATACAGAACAATCTTACTTAAGAGGGTGCGTGCGTTTAGTCACATAATATATTAATAAATGAAATAAAACATATGCATATATATAAACATATATGTACGTACCTACCTCTACATGTACATATATACGCATATATGAGTACAGGACACCGAAGGGACGTCGAACACAAAGAGAAACGAAAACATAGACACAAACCAAAGGAACTGGACATTGTTTTAAAAACAACAAAAAATGGAGTACAGGACAATTAACACAACGAAAAAACCCCTTCTTCAGTCGCTAAGGTTTCATCTACTCTACGTTTCGAAGGATAAAAGCGAGACGTGTCTTCGACAAGAAACTTTCCTTCCTGCGAAAAGCAAATAAATTAAAATTCTGAGATCTTTTCGCAGAGGGGTAAAAAATGGTAAAAAAATGGTAAAAAAACAGGACAGTAACGACAGTACAAAAATATAAACAGTAAAATATATATATATATATATATATATACACACACACACACATATAGTACGTGTGTGTGTGCGTGCGTTTGTAAACCTTTCCTAAAGTTTTTGTGCGGTTGACATAAATCAGGTGTATTTATCGCTGTGTCTCGTGTAGTTGGTGATGGAGATTGCTCGGTCATTCGATGACACCTCTTTAGTTGGAAGGTATTAATTGAGTAGGTATTAAAAGGTACAGCTGTAATCAATCGCGTTTTCTAGTCACGTGTTTGGTAACACGGATGAACGTGGTCCGTTTGTACACGCAGCCGTCGGTGTTGTTAGAGTTCATTATTTACTGAGGGTGGATCCCCACTTTGAAGCTGGCCAATAAGAACTTTGCTACAGGATAATAAGGTGAAACGACTTCGAATATTCTGTTCAGCATTAAAGCGGATTAAGCAGATGTGGAATATCTTGAGAAGCAAAACCCGCAGATTTTGGCAAAACCTGTAGATTTTCTATCCTTTTCCATATCATGATTTTTTTTTGTTTATTATGTTTGTGCGTATTCCTGCATATTTTGATTTTCAACAATGCTTGCATAGCACTGTTGTTCTTTCCAGGCAACGCCTTGGAAATGGACTACTGTATTGGTGATGTTGGTGCGGACCCTATATAACAGGTAGTGAAGGCGTGCGGTTTTGGTTAAGGTATTCGGCTCAAGATCGCCAGACTTGTCACATTCGGTTTGACCGGCAGTTTTTTAAAATAATTTCCACGTAACTAAACACTTTTAAACTTCGTATACTGGTAGGATGTGTTTATAAAACGTTTTTTTCTCTTGGCTATATTGAGAAAATTATATAGTTTGTAAGATATTTGTTGTTTTTTTTTTCTTCAATTTCTGCAATTTCAACCAGTCAGTGACGTCTATTGAGGTGAAAACATTCTGTGCCGTATGAATATGTCCTTTGTTTAAGAAACAGATTGGGTTTATTTACATTTCTGAAGAAAAAAGATACCCTTCCCCCACCCCGAACTCTAACCCTAACCCTAACTCTAATCCTAACCTTAAAACAGATTGAAATGCAATAGATCGATACTAGGGTCATAATTATGGGTGACAATTTCATATGACACCGCTAGAAAAAAACTGCCGTTCAAACCGAAAAGATCCGCCAGACTTGTCACATTGGGTGTGTTACGCTGAATCTCCCTCAGAACTACGTGTCTATGGAATACTCAGCCACTTACATGTTAATTTCTCGGGTAGGCTGTTCCCTTGACCAGATTAACTGACACCCTCGTCGTCGTAACCGAGGGAGTGCCCGTTAAGTCCTGCAACAAGCTGATATACAGTAATCCCGCGACTATCGCAGGTACTACGTTCCAAAACACCCCGCGATAGGTGAAAATCCGTGAAGTAGAAGCAGTATTGCATTGTATATTTATTTATTTTTTTATTTTTAAAATCTGTGTATATTTATTTTACTATTAATGCAAAACAACACCACGGAGGAATCGACGTAAGTTTAAATAATAAACCGCGATAGGTGAACCGCGATATGGCGAGAAATTACTGTACTGCAGAAAGATACATAAATGTGTATACAATGTGTTATTCGAAGCATTTCTTTTTAATGAAGAAAAATTCTATGCTGCGACAGCTGGGTATTATTGTTGGTTTTGTGGAAAATTTCACATGTTTAATTTTGTCACATTCTTTTATTCTTATATTCTTTTACTTGTTTCAGTCACTTGACTGCGACCATGCTGGAGCACCGCCTTTTAGTCAAAACAATTTGTTTATTTAACGGTGAATTAGTAAGAAAGCCTCATATTGTTTGCTACTGTTGCCTGTTGCAAGTAAATCATTTGCCATTTGCCTCCGTAGCAGCGAGTAAAATTGGTTTCTAGTCCGAAGACAAGTACCTTACAACAGCACTTTGGTTATTTTTTCAGTCGTTTAGGGATATTGTATAATTACACGCGTTGACGTATGTCGTCACATTGAATATCTAAAGATTCCTTGAGTTCTCTTCTGAGTTATTTCCTCAACTAGAAACTTGTGGGCCTGTTTTATACTTAGTTATATGCACATACGTGTGTGAGAACGTATGTATGTATGAATATATATTCCTGAGCTTTATACTAATACATCTGCTTGTTTTGTACACCACCTGTCTTCGTCTTTTGTTTTTTTCGTAAATTCTCCCTATATATATATATACATATATATAGGGAGAATTTACGAAAAAACATATATATATTATATATATATATATATATATATATATATATATATATACACATATATATAGGGAGAATTTACGAAAAAACATATATATAATATATATATATATATATATATATATATATATATAATATTAGGGAGTGTAATTCATATTTTATATATATATATATATATATATATATATATATATATATATATACAATAAAAAAGGGTAGAATTAATTAATTATTAATTAATTCGACCGAGCAGTGATCGGTATGTAAAACGACCATTTACGGTATATTTGAAATATTACTTTATAAAAATAGGGTAAAGTAAAATAATTTACTTTACCACAGACCGAGCTTTTTAGAAATAGCAGCCAAAAAATTTAGCAATTTCTTCTACTGCAAGAAAAAGTCTCCCAGACAATGCATACTCAGAAATAACTCACATAGGTATAAGGGAAAAACAACGAAAGATCACATCCATATAAGATACCCTAGGACAGTCTGTTTTTGGATTAGTTGATTAAACGCCAACATTTCCTTCATCAGCTCAGAGATTTCTTCTGATTTAGATTTGAAAGTACTAAGAATCAAACATACCCGTCCGATATTGGTAACACCGGACAAACCATGTTTGATTCTTAGTACTTTCAAATCTAAATCAGAAGAAATCTCTGAGCTGATGAAGGAAATGTTGGCGTTTAATTAACTAATCCAAAAACAGGCTGTCCTCGGGTATCTTATATGGATGTGATCTTTCGTTGTTTTTCCCTTATACCTATGTGAGTTATTTCTGAGTATGCATTGTCTGGGAGACTTTTTCTTGCAGTAGAAGAAATTGTTAAATTTTTTGGCTGCTATTTCTAAAAAGCTCGGTCTGTGGTAAAGTAAATTATTTTACTTTACCCTATTTTTATAAAGTATATATATATATATATATGAAAAAACAAGTAAAAAATAGAAAATGCTAAATATTTTAGTGAACATTTCAGTACCGGTTTCGGTCATTTTGAGACCTTTTCAACTGTAACGATTAAATAATTAAATTTAGAAAGAATTAGAAGAAAAGTTTTTTTAAAAGAATATTTCTATAGTAGTGTTCAGATTTAAGTGGCATTCTGCTTTCTCTGACTCCCTTGTTTGCACTGTGTGTTCGAGGTAGTTGTGAGCTCTTGGTAGGGTAGTAGAGAGAAGGCTGGTGAGGAAAGGGGGTGGGAGAATCTGGGAGTGCCCTGATGGTCGTATTTTGAATGGTCAGTGGCGGCTGGCAGTCTCAGTTCAATTCAGGAGAATATTTATATTGACAGGCTTCTTTATAGAATTAGCGTAGGTGTTATACTAAAAAACATTAGTGACAAACTTAAGGGGTAGGGGGTGGAGAAGAAGAAGAAGAAGAAAAGAAGAAGAAGAAGGAGAAGGAGAAGGAGAAGATGACGATGATGTGAAGGTGGTGATGATTATGACGACGATGATGATGATAACGATGATGATGAAGAAGAAGAAGAAGAAAAGAAGGAGGAGAGGAGAAGATGGTGGTGATGATGTGGCGATGATGATGATGCCGATGATGATGATAACGATGATGATGAAGAAGAAGAGAAGAAGAAGAAGAAAAACAGAGAAGGGAGAATATGAATGTAAATATAGCTATGAAGGGGCTGATTAGTAATGGATTCTATTGAGTGTAGTATTTGTGTGTGTATATATATTTGTACACTACTATAGAAATATTCTTTTAAAAAAACTTTTCTTCTAATTTTTCTAAATTTAATTATTTAATCGTTACAGTTGAAAAGGTCTCAAAATGACCGAAACCGGTACTGAAATGTTCACTATAAAATTATTTTAGCATTTTCTATTTTTTACTTGTTTTTTCATATATATCAACTCGTGTGTTCCTTTTCACCCTTATACATATATATATATACGCGAGAAAGAAGCAACAAGAATGGATAGGTTTTTAGTACGATCGTTTCATACAAGGACAGGTTTTATTAAAAGTTGCAAAGATTACAGCATATAAACGAGTCCCGTACTCATCAGCTAAAATACATGTAAGTTCTCTAGACATCCTAGTGTTTGAGGCTATACTCATGAAGTAATGTAGATAATTAAACAGATTTCTAAAGTTCATTAAAGTTCTTTAAAGATGATGTATAGTCTTATCACAGAATTTTAAAAAAGTTTGATAGCATCACAGAGAAGGTGACCTAATCCATATGAATTTCCATAGATATGATGAGGGATTATATACTCACAGAAGACAAATTTATCCTTGTTATTAGCATTACAGAGAGGGTGAATTAATCCTTTGTATATATGCACAGATCTGTGCATATATACAAAGGATTAATTCACCCTCTCTGTAATGCTAATAACAATGGATAAATTTGTCTTCTGTGAGTATATAATCCCTCATCATATCTATGGAAATTCATATGGATTAGGTCACCTTCTCTGTGATGCTATCAAAACTTTTTTAAAATTCTGTGATAAGACTATACATCATCTTTAAGAACTTTAATGAACTTTAGAATCTGTTTAATTATCTACATTACTTCATGAGTATAGCCTCAAACACTAGGATGTCTAGAGAACTTACATGTATTTTAGCTGATGAGTACGGGACTCGTTTATATGCTGTAATCTTTGCAACTTTTAATAAAACCTGTCCTTGTATGAAACGATCGTACTAAAAACCTATCCATTCTTGTTGCTTCTTTCTCGCTTATAATCACCCACATTACTGTATTGTTAAATCAGTATAGTTTTTTTGGTGCATCTAAGTTAGGTACCATATTCAAGTAAATTTTTAAATTAACTTGAATCTTTATTGCTCTTTGCATATATATATATATATACTCGCGCTCTCTCAAACACACACACATTGAGAGAGAGGTGTCTGTATAAATAATTTCCAGAACCATCCGTATGATAAAGAATAACTGAGATGAATAAACGAAGGCCACTCAATGTCAATACTCACCTTGCTACAAATAGCAGAAAAATCTCATTCAAATCACTCGCTCAGCTCTTGAAAATTAAAGGAATTTGTAAGAGAAGTGAATTCTAGATACTACTATTTCTTACAGGTCAAGCAGCTACGTATGCTTTCTCTTTCTTTTAATCATATATTGGCTTCTTTAGTTTAGTCGACGGCGATTATAGAAGGAATATATCGATGTCATGTTAATGTATTATATTAAGTTCCAGGTCGAACAAGCGAGGCAGTCTTTCTGTATATATTATGTATCGTAAGATACACAATCTCAATACTTCCAGCACATTCCAGTCGGCGACAAACTATGTCTACAAGCCCGTATCAGAACAGAAATGTTTTCTTCGACATGCTCTGTAAATTTCGACTCAAAAGCCTTTGGCTGACCAGTGGGCTGTAATAGAAACACTTGCCTTAGCTGGCACGTAGTAGGATTGAATCCCAAACCACGTAGTTACGATGCAAGCTCCTTTACCATATAGCTATGTCTGCACCCACGGTATTGATTTGCCGTGTATATCTTAATAGCGCAACCGATTAGATGATAGCTTTATTTTATTTTATATTATATTTACAACCGAATATCATCATAAAATACCAATTATGTTTGTTACATGCCTGAAGCTTTGGGCAATATCTAATAAAAGCTCTCTTCATGTTATGTGTACATTTCATATTCCTGCAAACAATCGGCAATCAGAGATCAAATGGAAACATAGAAAAAAAAAAAGAAGAGAGAAAAGAAACGAAACAACGTGGGAGAAAAGTGGATGTGAGGGTGGGAGATGATTAAATAACTATGACGCAGTTATTTTTAGTGGAACATCACTTGACAATGACAGCTAAATCAATCTACATATTCATACACACAGTGCCGTATACACATATACGCGAACACATACCATATGTATACGCATAAATTTTTTTTTGACATTTTGATTCCTGAGAGCTTACCTCCACATACTTTACAACATTTGTTCTATTCTAGCAATATTGGCACTGTTGTTCTTCGTACTGTAGCTGTTGTTTAACCCCAGGTCTGTCGTGATCGAACAGGTCCATATAATTAAAGGCTTTCTAACCGTGACTATCCCACAAGCCCCATAAGCACAATACACAAACCAGACAATATTATCCAATATGCCATTTTTCTATAAGATAGTGGTTGTGATTCTCGTAAGCAAGTGTTTCCAAATTTTTTTCACCAGCGATTCCTAAACTGAATTCTTGATCTCTATCATGCACATCAGGTAAGTAGAGAAAATTTAAAAAGAAATAATAACAATAATAATAACAATACTAATAATAATAATAATAATAATAATAATCATAATAATAATGATAATAATGATAATAATGATAATAATGATAATAATAATAATAATAATAATAATAATAATATAATAATAATAATAATAATGATATTGATAACAATGATAAAAGTATGGAAAAACTCCATAAACAATATAGGTAATATTAAACACATTAAAATGAATTAGCGTGGCTTTTTATTGAATTGACATCATTAATGGGAGGATGTCTTTGATGTAGAGTAGAAACGGCGTTTATGTGGTAGAAGATTAATGAGTTTTTGTGGCATGTCATCACGCTCTTCTAGGGCCAATCTGTTTTTCTAACTTCCTTTTATTACTACATTTGAATAGCTAAAACCTTGTACGAACTGGATGAAGCTAAATATGGCTCGTTCTGCACTAAGTTTCGGGTATTTGGTAACACTATTTACATTGCATCAGGCAACGAAGTGGCAGAGTCATCAGCACTCTGTACAAAATGCTTAGCGACATTTTTTTCGGAATTGCCTTCTGAATTTAAATTCTGCTGAGGTTAACTTTGCCTTTCATTTTTCTGAGACGATAATATAAAATACCAGCCAAATACTGGGGTCGAAGTAATCGACTATCCTCCACCTAATTTCCAGGCCCGTGTTACTATAGTAGTAAGAATCATTTACATTGTTCTCAGCCAGCTGGCAGAATCGTTAGCGTCTAAGTCTTAACAATGTTTCTTTTGGATCGTTACGTTCTGAGTTCAAATACCGCCAAGGTCAAGTTTTCATTTTAGAGTCGGTAAAATAGATTTCCACTCAAATATTGGCATCGATCTAATCGACTTGCTCACTCTACACAAAATTGTTGGCCTTGTGCCAAAATTAGAAAGAATTATTTACATTGCTCCTCGAGGCGGTAAAAGCACAAAGAAAAATGTTTTGAGCCATTTACTCCAGTGTTTTAAAGTTCTGAGTTCAAATCCCTCAAACACAGTAAAGCACCATTTGACCATTGGCTTATTTGTAATCTACTAAACCATTCCCCATTAGACACAATTATTTACAGTGTTCTAATAGTTACTGATGGTTTTGATTTCGAACAATGATTTAGCTTCGAGATCCACACACACACATCATAAAAGTTTCAATGAGTGCATACTCTGCTTCCAAAATTAAATGGTATAACAATCCAGTCAGCTATATACATTTTCTTCATATTCTCGAAACATACTTTAATATCTCCCTCTCATTTAAGGCAGCGAGCTGGCAGAATCGTTCAGTTACCGGCTTACTCATTTACTCTCATTAACTTGTTTCAGTCATTTGACTGCAGCCATGCTGGAGCACCGCCTTTAGTCGAGCAAATCGACCCCGGGACTTATTCTTTGTAAGCCCAGTACTTATTCTATCGGTCTTTTTTGCCGAACCGCTATGTGACGGGGACGTAAACACACCAGCATCGGTTGTCAAGCAATGCTAGAGGGACAAACACAGACACACAAACACACATACATATATATATATATATATATATATATATATATATATATATATATATATATACATATATACGACAGGCTTCTTTCAGTTTCCGTCTACCAAATCCACTCACAAGGCATTGGTTGGCCCGAGGCTATAGCAGAAGACACTTGCCCAAGATGCCACGCAGTAAGACTGAACCCGGAACCATGTGGTTGGTAAGCAAGCTACCTACCACACAGCCACTCCTGCGCCTTTCAGTAATCTCCATCAAATCCACAAACAAGGCTTTGGTCTGCTCGAGGCAATAGCAGAAGACACTTGAACGATGTGCCACGCAGTGAGACAACTCAGAACTATGAGGTTGACAAGCAAGCTTCTTACCACACAGCCAAAGCTCTGAAAGATAGTTAGACATTTGGATTGGAGATATATAGTCGATTTAATCGATTTCAGGCATTGATTTATCAGCCTCTACTAAATATTTGCTGAAAGCTGTCGCTTGGTCGCTAGACACCTATTACGGAAATGAAAGTAAATGTTAAGGCCTCCTTCGATGTTGCTCTAGCCCGAACAAGGTTATTTCGAAGCTGACTGACTGACAATTTCCCCCGTGCAAAGTATACACACTACTGATGTTTAGTTAAAAGAAAGCCCACTGGCTTGGGTTGACTCAGCTTCACATCAGCATCGTCTCAGGCATTCCTATTACAATGCAAAACAGATACAATAAGACATCGTATCCAACCTTCTAACAGTTTTATCAGTCTACCATTTTGGTACTTTGGTACAACCCAGAAGGTTGACTTCGGTGAGATTTGGACTCATACAGTAAAGATTCAGCACGTAATAGTGCGGGCTGGTCTATCTAATGCTCTAAGGACTCTGATGACTCTCCACCTTTGAAATAGATATTTTGGTGCATATTAAGCTAGAGCAGCGTCACACTTTCATTAGCTAATTATCGTTCACAGAATTTATAATGTCAAAATCTCAATCAACAAGGATTTCCTGTGTCCTGCGGTCGATCTTTGATGATAGTCGAAGAGAATTTTTAGCCTGTTGTTAACCACTAATAACACATTTGCATACTTGCTGTCAAAAGCCGTGTCCGTAACCCAGGTCACGGGGCCTTAAGGTAGTGTATTAGGTCGGGTTGTTATTTTCTGATGTAGCTAAAATATTATCGGCAACCTGACCTCGGGTGAATAAAAGAGGGAAATCAGCTCGAGTGAAATTTTGTCACAACATACAGACGAAAGAAAACAAAACAATAGAAATTGTGTACACATCTGTTTCACTTTGATATAAAAATGTTTGTTCCACATATGTAGTCCGGTATATATTTTATTCAACAAACAGGTCATCATATATATATGTGGCTAGCAAAACTTTGAAACTATTTATTTATTGCGTACACCCTGTGTGCATAAATCGAGGAACAATGGTTAGCTTATCAGTGATCAAAGTTATCGATCTGTTCTATTAATTTTCTGGCGTATATAGGAGGAGGATAATCGATTATATCATATTCAGTACACGATTAGTACCATATTTTATCGACCCCCAAAAGGAATGAAGGCAAAATCAACTTCGGCGAGATTTGAACTCAAAGCTTAAAGGGTTGTAACTATGTGCTACAGAACGTTTTCTCCCTTACTCAATCAACTCCTTCGGTAATAACAGTTGTTTCTAACATGGACATAATGGTGGAAATTTAGCAGAAGGGAACAAGCTTCAGTACTTGACTCAGTTAAAAATCATTTTTACTGGTGGCGTTTGGTAGGCGAGCTGGCAGAATAGATAGCACCCTGGGTAAAATGCAAAGCCGCATTTCTCAGTTCAAATTCCGCCGAGGTCAACTTTTCCTTTTATCCTTTCAGTGTCAACAAAATAAATACCAAATGAACACTGGGATCGATGTAATCGATTTATCCGCTCTTCCGAACATGCTGGCTTTGTGCCAAAATTTGAAACCATTACTGAGGTGGCGAGCTGTCATAATCGTTATCTCGGCGGACAAAATAGTCAGTGGTGTTTCTTTAGGCTTTATGTTCTGAGTTCAAATGTCACCAAGGTCGACTTTGCCCATCATCTTTTTTAGATCAATAAAATAAGTACCAGTTGAACATGAAGCTGACTTGACACCTCCTCGAAAATGTTAGGCTTAGTACCTCTAACTTTGATTTTACCCATCCTGGATGGGTGAAGCAAGATTAAACACGAATGGATTTGAACTCAGGATGAAAATATTAAATGTTATAATGATTTCCAATCAAGGTACAACGTCACGTATTTTTGGCCTTCAGCAGAAACTATAACAACCCATCACGCTAATTCACATTTATTTCAACTAAATACGAAATTGTTTTCTCTTGACAAAATAAATTGCTTTTCTATTTTAAGACATTCGCTGGAATATCACTTATAATGAAATTGATTCCGGAAGGAGACAGGATATTGCAATGACGACATGATATATAAATTTATCGAGATGCTAGAAATAGTAGTGAAATATCTCTTTCAAATCTCACTTTAACGTCTTAAATAAAGGAAGTACACAGATTATGTAAAATTAGCAACATTTAGTCTGAAAATAAAATACAGCGTAACCAGGAGTGTGATTCCATTGATTATAGGTCTGCTCGAAGAGCGATGAGGCTAAATAACAACAACGACACACACACACACACATTTATTCAGCTTCGCTTTATTTAATTCGAACATTTAAAAGAGATCGTGTTCATTAGATATAACGGTAGCTGCTGCCAAGAGAGAGGTGAAAAATGGAGGCTTTGTCATATAAAATTCTTTGTTGCCATTTAGCAACCCAGCACCGAACATCCCAGCCTTCTTTCATTCATTGGGAATCTTAAACTACATTTTCCATTGTGTTCAACCATTTTCAAGACAGCAGGATGCAGTTTTAGCATGATTTGGTGGTTGTTTCTTGCCGACCAATCGACCATATGAAGTCTACCTCGTTGTTTTGTGGTACTGTCATTGTATATGTTTGTGTGTGTTAGTGTGTCTGTATTGCGTATGACTTGTAAACTATTTCTGTAGTACAGTGATAGTTATGAAATAAAATCATGCCAGCCGTGATGTAACATTTTCTTTTACACATCGGGAACTATATTATCAAATGCATCGTTCTTATTTTTAGGAAGATAAAAAGAATTTGAAGAAGATCTAGCTGTTATTTTCAGCTGATCAATGACTACTTACAGAGCTGCCTCGTTGACTTACTGTTGAGCGTAGCGGTCTTCATCCAGTGGGAGAAGTCCGAAACGTGGTCCTTTTGCTATTCGTATGACCCGCAGAAGAGAAAGCAAGTCAACCCCCGACACCGAGAGCATCGACGGATGGATGAACGCGCATCCAGGCTCAGGGTTGCATAGGAAGTCGGGGACAAGAAATAGGGAGAAAGAGTGAGAGAAAGTTGGGGCGAAAGAGTACAATAGGGGTCTCCACCACCCCCTGCCGGAGCCTCGTGGGGCTTTAGGTGTTTTCGCTCAATAAACACACACAACGCCCGGTCTGGGAATCGAAACCGCGATCCTCCGAGCGCGAGTCCAAGCAGCTTCCACCTATCCAATTTCCCCTACAAGGCTTAGATCACGCCGCAGCGTTGTTAGAAAACACTAGCCTAAAGTGTTGCGTAGTAGGATAGAATTGCGAAGTGAACTTCCAAACTACATAACCATCCCTCGAAGAAGGTGAAACTGATAATATGATAAATATCGGAATATAATTGGTTGTTATTGTTTTGCCTTGATGAAGTAGATCTATGATCAAAGCGTTTCAGACATGGGCTCTTCATCATATTAGCTGATAATGTTTCCAAAGCTATATCATCTAGGGCGCCCCTTTCATTTTTAAGATATGATGTTATTTGACGAGAATTTAGTTGCTGCTTGCAGCAGATCGAATGGCAGCAAAGGAGCTCCGTAGTTGGCTCTTATAACTAATTAGTAGCCAATTAGTAATAAATAAATCCAATTCCAGAGGAACTAAAGAAGAAAAAGACAACATATTCCAAATGGGATTTGAACTTTGGCTGCTAGGAACATGCTTAAAGAGAAGCACAATAAAGTGTGTAGTTCGGTGCTTTTCCGTCTCAGCCATCTTCGCCATCACCTTGGTATCGTAGTAATACCAAACAAGCTTCTACACGCAACAACATCGTAATTCATTGGTAAAAACACAACCGATGTAAAAAAAAACAAAACAAGAAAACCCATAAAAACTATGCAAAAAAATATAAAGTAAAACAGAAGCCGATTTTAATAGTTCTATTAGAATCAATGTCTCCTGTTGCTCTATGTCTCATTAGATATTATAAATGGTTCGCTATTACGGATGTGATCAATTATTCATCGAATGAAGAATATTCCCAAATGACTCATAAAAGCCAAAACATATCATTTAACTATTTGGTGTATAACGAAAAAAACAAAACAAAGCAAAAAAGAAAGGAAAAAAAAACCATAAATAAAATAAACAATGTTTATTCTCAAACTAATATTATGTATGGTTAACATTCCTGCTTTTGCTTTTCATGTGTTTTTGTTATCTTTATGTTTTTAATATCGTGATTGCATTTATGTATTTCAACGTAGTCAAATGTAGCAGCAACTCCCGCATCTCCCACCTTCTATTTTTTGTTTTTTAATTGTGTACGCAGAGAAAGAAATAGAATTATCATAGGTAGTTTAGAAACTGACTAAATACTCTGCAATTTTATTAATTTCGTTCATCTCCTGTTGTGAATTTAAGTCAAGCCGAGGTTTATTCTGGTCTTTGGCTGGTGCAATATATTGGAGCTATTTTCAAATGATGCTAATGCACATCTACAAAATTTGATCATGTGAACTCGATTATATCTATCTGTCTATCTATCTATCTATCTATCTGTCTGTCTGTCTGTCTGTCTGTCTATCACAGTAGTGTCTTACATGTGTAATACAATGTGTTCAGAAATTTCAATCAACTGAGATTATCCATGTCATTGATATACAAAACCTCTATAAGGGTTTTTCAAATCTTAAGCAAAGAAAGTCTAAGGAAGTATCTTCTACTATAGCAACGGGCAGACCAAAACCTTATGAGTGGATTTGGTAGACGGAAACTGAAAGAAGCCCGTCGTATATATATATATATATTTGTGTGTCTTTGTCCCCCACCATCGCTTGACAACCGGTGTTGGTGTGATTACATCCTCGTAACTTAGCGGTTCGGCAGAAGAGACCGATAGAATAAGTACTAGGTTAATAAAGAATAAATCCTGGTGTCGATTTGTTCCACTAAAGGTAGTGCTCCAGCATGGCCGCAGTCAAATGACTGAAACAAGTAAAAGAATAAAAGAAAAAAGAAAAGAAAAATTACATACATACATACATGCATACATACGTACAGAGAGAGAGAGAGACAGACACACAGACAGAAAGACAGACATACACACACACACACACACACACACACACACACACGCTTAAGTTACTGCCGATAGTATTGACATTCCAGGCCATATCCTTTAATAATTAAGAGTAGTTGTCCACTTCATGTTTCTCAAAAAGATTGTGACAACTTGAGTAATAATAATAATAATCTTATAATAGAGAAACGGATCTTCGTTTGTCCGTCCCAACATCTATAAGAGAGAGAGAGAGAGGAAGGGGAAGAATCAAAATATACGTCACACCGTATTTTTAGAAGAAGGCGAGGAGAAAAAGTAGTTGTTGAGAAAGAAATACAGTGTGTGTAATTTTCAGGGAAAGTCTTGCCAATGCAACTGCGCAGACTCCAGAAGCGCGTAAAGGATATCAACAAAATACGAGCAAGAATTTTGCATGATGCTTAAAAGATTCAAGTGATCATTGCTTCTTCGTTTTCGCAACTAAAAAAAAAAAAAACCCAGTACATAATATACAAACTGTTGTTGATATCTAAAACAACTTACACAATCACTGTGTACGATATCGTCATCACTAAATTTACCTGATTTCCAACGAAATTTTATATATTATTTTTAAAAAGGAAATTTGTCTCAAAAATACTTTTGTTTTTATAAAAGGATGTTAGCATACTGATCTATCATAAATCCTTTCAAGTGTTTTAGATGCAATTTCTTAATTATTTTTTTATTCCAATATAGCCGCCTCTAAGTAGATTTATTATCAAAGCCGTTCCAGTTGTGACCATACCCTCTTTTTTTTTTCGAATTACTGTAACTCGAACAACATTCTTCAGCACTTTATTCCCTTTGTTCGATGGATGACACGGTATGATTTGAGAGAAATTTAGCCACAACCAGACAGAAACTCCAATGTTAGCTCGAAATATTAACTTTAGATTCTTTATATTTGAGAAATATTTTGGTGAATTTGTATTTCTTTTCCTTACTATTTATGGTAGTAAAAATGTGTTTTTTGAAGAAATCATAATTCTTTTGAATGCAAACTCAGACTACCGGAAGTTTGTATTTCTTTTGAATTGCAGTCTCAGCCCATAAGAAGTTTATTTTAAATTCTACAGCACTAGCAACATCTCTGTGAGTAAGTAATTTAATCCTCTCCAGGGATAACTTAGATTAGTTATTGAAACACCCACTAGAAACAACGCACATATATACACATATATACACACACATACGCACTTACCCGAACTATCGAGGGAGTCTCTACATGATGCCTGCTCAACCAAAAAGCTAACCTGGCGGTTAAACAACAACAAATAACAATATCAACAACAACATTCACACATCAGCAAAGGCAGGAACTTGATCTGCTAGATATAGCGGCCAGATTTTTGTGAAAACCATATCTGGCCATCATAAAACAAAAACTACAACAAAAGACAACATATTAGCCAATGTAGTCCAAGGTTAACAATTATTTAAAAAATAAGATAATTATTGTATAAATGACATTGAACATAGGTGTGCTCGAGTAAAACTGATTTGGTGCTAAGCAACAACGGAAATATTCACTTATACATACTCAACACGCACACAATCAAAATATCATAAGGTAAACCCTTCATACAACGGATGATGATCTGGCTTAAATAATTCCAGTAAGAGGAAAAGCTACTCTGGGGTAAATTCTAAAATTTTCTATTGAGACTAAAATATATTAACACATTTTAATTGAAAGAGTAACAGTGGAAGTTTGTCATTACAACTTTTGTAATAGTTAAACACACTAGTCTCAACATAGTTGGCTGTTAAAGAAAAGAAGCAAAACAAAAGAGAATCTAACTTACTATTCTGGAGGTGAACATTTTATTCAAACATTTTAAAGGGATTTTATGGACAAATGCACTGAACCTAACAATTTCCCCGCCTAAATTATAAATTCATATTTCTACCTATAACTAACGGTACACTTGATTACGTTGCTAAAAGTTTAAGCACTGATCTTTAAAATTTAGAGTTTCTATTCAAAGAGAAAAACCATCAAAGAGAAAAGCTATCAAAGAAGGTCTTCAAAGGGAATGAAGTAGTCTGTGAATTCAATCTGTAAATGAAACTACAAAACTATGCAAGACTTTTAAGTGATGTCTAGGTTCTAGTGATGTAATATTGTTTTTTAGTAAGTTACCAACCCCGATTTTAACGGATGAATTCAAAGAATGAAAAGAACGAAGACATACACACATAAGTGCAATTTTATCTAAATACGCTCTTACGTATCTGCATACAGCCATTCACGTCTCCACAAAGTGCAAGCGCTGTCTTGACTTAAACAAACGGACTTTGAATCTTGGTTATTGATCAGCTTGAATTTTACGAAGGAATAACACTGTAAAATATCACAAAGAAGATCATACACACATATCAACACATATTCATACATGCATGCATCTATTCATCCATCCATACATACAGGATTACGATATAAATGTCAACAAGACCTTGATTTAAAAGATGATTGTTAAAAGTAGATACTTTCTTTCACAACCTTGCTACCAGTTAAGTGGCCAGTCAAAATTTCCCCTAAAATTAAAGAGAAAGAGAACATAGATTCATACATACATATGGCTAAAACAAACCGTAATAAGAAGAATACTGGTTTAAGGCGCTAGAATGCCGGGTAAAATGCTTAGTGGCATTTCGTCCGTTCAAATTCCGCCGAAGTCGGTAAAATAAGTACAAGTTGAGCACTGGGGTTGATATAATCATCTTAACCACTGCCCCGGAATTGCTGGCCTTGCGCCAAAATTTGAAAGCAATATGATGAATATTGGTGGTGTGTTGCTGTCAAGAACAGTGTAAAAGTAAGGAAAATACACCAGTCAAAATGAACAGGGACAATGAAAAGAAAATGCGCACTGTAGCGGAAACTAGTTGCCCAGCAGATGTTAGCATAAAGCTAAAGAGAAAAGAATAAGAAAACCTTGCCGAACCACTGAGAATTCTGCATAATCTCCAAACTGATTATAACTTAAATTTTACCCTGTTATTATTTGGGGTACTTGGTTAAATAACACTGCATCAGCACCGCTTTTGATAAACTCGACTTCACAAAACCAGAAACGACAAATCTAATAATTACAATTACATGTCATGAATAGAAGTGTGAAAATATATAAAACAGTGTAGATGTTTAACTTTTGCATATATACATGTGTGTGTGTGGGGGGTGTATGTAATAATTATTTGAGGGAATATTAATCCTAACTTACAGGAAAAAATTCAATTTAGAAAAACTAAATCAAATTTCACACAATATTATATATATAAAAATTAGAAAAAAACCACCTTTTATCAATTCAAAATGAACGATTAAATTGCACCATCTAGAAAATTACATATTAGAAATAGAAATATTAAAATAACAATAAAAAACCAATGATTAAGTAAATTGCAAAAAAAAATAATAAAAACGTATATAATATATATATATATAATATATACCAATTTAACAAATAAAACATATGCATACATACATACATACATACATATATGTACATACCTACATCTATATGTATATATACATGCATATATATATATGAGTACAGGACACCACAAATAAACGTAGAACACAACGAGAAATGAAAACATAAAAACAAACAAGGAAACGGACTTTTTTTTAACAACGAAAAAACAGAGTACAAGACAAACAATACAAGAAATATTGCCCTTCATCAGCTGCCCCTGGTTCGACTCAATGCGTGTTTCGAAGGTAAGGGCAGAACACGATCCGGTCGAAGCAGTCCTTCCTGCAAAATGAATTAAATAAAATTCTTTTGCAGAGGGGTAAAAAAAGAAAAAAAGTGACAAGAATAGGACGTAAAAGCAATACAAATAAAAATACACACAAAAATACACACACACACACACACACACACACACACACACACACAAGTGAACGCATATGTATATATACATTTGGATAAACCAAAACATAGATCTACTCATGACACTCACATACACATATAGAGCAAATATATTCATATATTCATGCATACACGCAAATATACATGCATATATATATGATGAAGTAGTTGTCTAAATTCCAATGTAGAAAACCTCTCTATTACGGGGCTAGAAAATTATTTAAAATAAATCAGAATATACACAATACTTTTACTTTCTTAACGGATCTACGCCATATGAAGTAATCGTTTTCAGCTCCGAGTAAATATGTAAGACTTTCTAAGCGGTTGACATAACAGTAATCCACCCATCCACCCTTCCATTACATTATATACTATACGTATATAAATATATATATATAATAGAAATATTAAAATTACTAAGTCTCTCTAAAACAAGTGGATGTATTCCACCGAAGCTAGGTAAATAAAACCTTTGAACAGAGATTGTCGGAAGCGACACCTACTGGTTTGGCTACGCTGCATTGAAAAGGGGCAATACCCCGAAACGCGTCTGTAGCTGCCGGCCAAGTAGTGTTCAAAGGTTATATGGATACAGTTTGTGTATCAAATAGCTAACTTAAGGCGATGGCCTCATGGAGCTAATAAGCGGTCAGCTTTATTCTTATTTTTATAAGAATGCCATATTAGTATGGCGATAACTAATATATATATATATATATATATATATTAAAATTATAAATTAGGGTATCTACGAGATACTACAATGCTGAAAATAGCAGCCATGATCTGACTCTAAAACCACCTTAATTGTCCATATATCAACACGGAGAGAAAACAAAGAGACAAAATGAAACTAGTAAAAACTACTGGATAATTCTAGATCCCAGATTTCTGACTTTGCATATAGAAATGCTTTGCCTCGTCAGTAGAATACACAGAAGACAAACATAAGTATATATATATATATATATATTAAAATTATAAATTAGGGTATCTACGAGATACTACAATGCTGAAAATAGCAGCCATGATCTGACTCTAAAACCACCTTAATTGTCCATATATCAACACGGAGAGAAAACAAAGAGACAAAATGAAACTAGTAAAAAACTACTGGATAATTCTAGATCCCAGATTTCTGACTTTGCATATAGAAATGCTTTGCCTCGTCAGTAGAATACACAGAAGACAAACATAAGTATATATATATATATATAAGCACAACATACGAATTCTTACATATACGAACGTATACCTACATATATATGCACGTATGCATCATGGCCAGTTCAAAATGCCCGCCAAGGTTGATTGGCTAAGTTATATGTCACTGAATTGCGCACATGTTACTTATTAAGCCTTCAAGGACACTACGAACATGCTTTCATTGGGGGCAAGATTACTTGAACCATCAATTTTCACCACACTATTGCAACTTATTGCATTATTTCTTAAGGTTCATATTAACATTCTTTGAAAAAAACAAAACACAGAAAAACAACAAGAGACAAACGTTCTTTTTGCTGTTGAGTTCTGCAGCACAGGCTAACCTTGTTCTAGCAGACTTCCGTTGCAGAAATAGTTTACACATCCCAATAAATCTAATTTAGCATTTGATATCTCTCTCTATATATAAAATTGAGAATGTGTGTCTGTCTGTCTGTGTGTTTCCCTAAAACTTGAGAACCACACAACCAATTTCATTCAAATTTTACGCATGCCTTACTTAAGGTCCGGGAGTGTCATTGGCAAAAAAAATTTAACTTTTACCCTAGGGCGACCCCACAGCAATATCATATCTTCTCCACTATTTCAGTATTACGTGTTAAAAGTGAAACAAAAATAACTTTCTATTGTAATGCAGACATTCACTTTAATGCTGAAACTATTAAAGTGACTGTATTATATAACAGGGATGAACCATTAACAGTGGTCATCCATTTTGCTAGAAGAAGATCCGGTATGGTCTTATATGCTACACCACTGGTTTTCAATTCATATTAATCAAATTAATATTCAATTTTTCACCCTTATTATGTGTGTGTGTGTATTAGCAATTCGTATAAAATTGCATCAATGATTTGAACTTTAATAAGTGGTTTCACATAAATGGGGATAACTTAAAAAGGTTTGTTGTTAATATTATTACTGTTTGACTATTGTAATCACATTTCTAGATGTATTTCTATAGATATACATGTATATGTAAACATGTATGTCTAGATGTATATATAGAGGTACATGTAATATGTACACATATATATATACACATATATACATGCATACATATATACACCCATACAGATACACCCACCCACACAGGTGTGGTAACAAATTTGGTTCCAAAACACTTGGTCCTCAGTTCAGTCCCACTGTGTGGTAACTTGGCATGTGTCTTCTGCGATAGCGCTATGGCGACCAGAGCTCGCTCTGGGCGACTGTATACAGATACCAGCCTACAATCGACGAGGTCGGGTCGGGTAGGGAGAATTTCCATTATATATTGAGAACTATAGCGCAAAGGCAGCATAAAAAACAACCCTTCCTCAATTGTTGGCAGATTTACCTACTCCGAATTGCGAGCGGTGGAACAACATGTGTCTTCGTCAATGCAATTGCTCCCACAAAGCAAACTAAATAAAATTTGAGATAAATGGAAGGTCAAACCTGCTAACAAAAACAGGACAGTGAAAACATTCGGTAAGGGCTGTTTAACCCTAACGAGGTGAAGTGGTGAAAGCTGGAGAAAAAAAAAGCTTTGTCAAGAGACAGACAAGAATGCGTGTTATAGTTATAAACTGAACGAGAAGTAAAATAATTACATTTAGAAATAGAAATCTATAATTATTTTGGACAGAATTTTAGTTAGAAATAGAGAACTATCAATATTGTATTATGCATAAAGTGGTGGCTTACATTCGGGGCTTCCAATTTCTCTATAAAATATGAGAGAGTCGCGAAATCATCGCATATGTCACCATCGATTACAAACACCGGTGGAAGATAAAAGTTCCAGATGACATTCTTGTTCTTTCGTTTGTACAAGGATCGTATTGTTTCGGCTTAAAATAAATTATAGATACAAATATAATATATAGAAATATATAAAAACCAGAATAGAAAATAAACGTCTTAGGCATATAAAATGAGATAACATGAGATATCAAGGTGTTATAAACTTGACACCTATTAGAATATCATAGATTATATATATCAAGTCATCCAACCAGTTCTGTTCAATTTTATCTTTTTTTTAGATTTGAATGAAATTTTATAGTATTTTCAAATGTCTAATTCAATTAAAAATTATTTTTATGCATTTGTGTACGTTTAAACTAATTCAATATTGTTTTACAAAATAATAGAGGGTGTCCACAAAGTCTGCGTACATGGGGATTAACACATACTTTTAAAACAAACCAATTTTATTTAATTATAATGTTAATAAATAATATTTTCAAAGTGATTTCCATCATTTTTCAATGCATAACTTGATGTGCCTAGCAAAACTTGATTAAATAAGTCTACATTGCCATCAATTTCAGCATACTGACTAGTAATGCGTTCTCTCATGTGTTTTAAATCTGTAATTTTTATTGTAATCATTCTCTTTCAACATACCCCAGAAAAAGAAATCAAGGGGAGAAATGTCTGGTGAACGAGGGGACCTTTTCATATGAGCCCTTCTTCCAATCCAGTGAGGAAAAGTGTCATTAAACCAATCTCTAACAGTTGTGGAAAAATGGGTTGGGGCCCCATCCTGCTGAAACCACTTCGGAAGGCTCTCGCCTAGGCGCTCAATTTGAGATATTAATTTGTCTCTCAATATGTTTACATAAGTCTCATCCGTTACATATTCAATGAAGAAGGGTCCTAGAACATGAGCTTTCCACAAACCACACCACACAATCACCTTTTTGCTGCCTTGCTGTTTGGATGGATCCATCCGATGTGGATTACCTCAAGACCAGTATAGAAGATTCTGTCCGTTGACCTCACCATTTACATAAAACGTAGCTTTGTCACTGAATAACGAAGTTTTTCGTAAAATTGATATTTTCATCCAATTTATTTGAAAAGCATTCGCACGTCTATATTCGTCTATCAGGGTCGTCTTCATGTAAGTGATGCAATATCTGTAGGTTGTATCGATGAAACTTTTCCTCAACCAGCATTTTGTGGATGGTCGGTTTTGGAACACGTAACACCGTGGATGTCCGACGAAGTGATTTCTTTGGGCTAGCAGAAACTTTAGCTATGACAGCCTCTTTCGTTTCATCTGAAGATTTTGGTCGCCCGGAACGGGGTTTATCCAAAACACTGCCTGTTTCTTTAAATTTCTTGATCAATTTCCCGACGGCAGTAAAAAAAATAGGTTACCTATAAGTGTGTCGAAGATTAAATTCTTCCGCAATTTTGTGATAAGACCATCCCTCTCGTCCACTTAATAATACTAACTCGATTCTTTCTTCTTTAGACAGATCCATCATTCGATTATCTGTAGAAAAAATAACAAATAAATTTAGAAAAGTAAAGTATTTTTTTTATTTAATTTAAACAAAAGTAAAAAGGAAAATTATTATTTCTTATATTTGTTTATGTTATGATTTTATTCCATGTACCCAGACTTCGTGGACACCCTAAAATTGCTTTGATTAAAACCCTTTCAATATGGAAGTATCCAAGGAGCATTTAAGGCACATATAATTCATTATTTTCGGGGTCATTCCGAAAAGCTCTACCTGCGACGATTTCATCTCAATCGAAGGAGAGGAGCTTTCTCCGTCCGGGTTGCGTATCCGTGGAACAAGCTGCCAGACGAGATGGTGAAGATGCCGACGACCGCTTTGTTCAAAGCCTCCCTGGACCTCAAGTGGCCTGAACTCTTTACATGAACACCACCCTGTACTTAACTCCATGCCCCCCTACATGGCCTTGCTATTTGCTTTTGAGCCAAATTAACTAACTAACTAACTAACTAACATTATGAGTACAATAAAGGTAACTCTGCAGCCGAAGTGACTCGAAACATACACTCAGTTTATGGGAAAGTGCTTGAATGAAAGAACTTGCAGGAGATCGTTTGCAAAATTCAGAAGTGGAGATTTCAGCCTTGAAGATGAAGATCGAATAGGATGTCCAGTTGAGTTTGATGATAAGCTCCTTGAGGCATTACTTGAAGAAAATCCGTCATTATCAGTTGAAGAATTGGCAATAAAGCTTACTTCAAACCATACAACAGTTCATCGTCATCTTCAACAACGTGGAAAGATTCCTAAACTTGGAAAATAAGTGCCTCATGTATTGTCCGAAAGCAACGGCAAATCTCGAGTTGACATCTGCTCTTCTCTCCATTCTCGCAAAATCATTTCACCCTTTTTCGATAGACTTGTGACGAAAAATGGATTTTCTATCGAAATGTTAAACGTCGTAAACAGTGGCTTGGTAAAAGGGAAAATGCTCAACCACAACCGAGAAGGGAACTTCATGGGGAAAAGGTTCTACTCTACCTGGTGCGATTGCAAAGGCGTAATTCACTTTATATTGTTACCACCTAATGCAACAATCAATGCTCAAGTCTACTGTCAGCTATTAGAGCGTTTGAACCAAGCTTTGAAGGAAAAAAGAGCCGCTTTAGTGAGTCGAAAACGAGTGATGTTTCATCAGGACAATGCGCAACCCCACACTGCAAAGATCACATCACAGAAAATCGAAGAGGTCGGTTTAGAAAATTTTCTTCATCCAACTTATTCTCCCGACCTTACTCCTTCAGGATACCATTTGTTTCATAGTTCACAGAATTATTAGGGGTACACAACTTTCGCAAGCCAGGAGGAGGTCGAACCTGACATTTCAGAGTTCTTCGCTTTGAAACCAAAAGAGTTTTATATTGATGGGATTAAAAAGCTTGTAAGTAGATGGAAGTAAGTCATAGATAATCAGGGAAAGTACATTGATGATTAACTTTCAACTAAATATAACATTTGATCACTTGGATTCTTTATCCAAAATTCGGACAGAACTTATGGGAAGACCTGAGATATATATACCGGCGAAAATATATTTAAGACCGACGATAAAAGTTCTATTTCTTACAAAATATTTTGTTACTAACACCATACAAATTATTTAAATCTTTTACACCTTATGCAAAATTTATTTCTCTTTCGAATGTTGCAAACAATTTTTATACAACTTGAAGAATTCTAATGCTAAATTAATATATATTTCTTTACTGCCCACAAGGGGCTAAACATAGAGGGGACAAACAGGGACAAACAAACGGATTAAGTCGATTACATCTACCCCAGTGCGTAACTGGTACTTAATTTATCGACCTCGAAAGGATGAAAGGCAAAGTCGACCTCGGTGGAATTTGAACTCAGAACGTAATATAAACGTTTCAAATTTACCGGCAAAATTAGTTAAAGACCATGTAATATGTATGCAATTTTTTTGGCCAAAATGGGTGGTCACACAAAGGGGCCTAAATGCACCATATAAAGTTATAATTTAATGTTATACAATTTATTAATAATGGGAAAACAACGTAGCCTTAGTCCAGTCACGAGAGCAAAAATCGTATATAACAGCAAAAAGTTTCCTTTTCGAACATCAGCAAGCAACTAAAGTGCAGTAAACCGCCAGTGTGTATATTATATATATATAATGTATATAATACGAGAATTTTAATGGAGATAACCTGCAGTATATAGTACAACATTTTTGTCTCCGTATATGAGCTAAGTATTAATAAACTGTGGTATACGATAAAAATTTCGGATATTTGTCTTAAAACATTCAGACAAGAAAATTCAGATGTAGCACACGAAGTATTATTCCATACGAATATACACATATTTATATTAAGAGTTTCATGATAAAAATATAGAAATATTTGGGTTGTCCGGAAAGTTCGTGCCGATTTATAGTAGCTTATCTTTCGACTTATTTTAGAACATGTTTGAGTCCATAAAATAGGATTTGGCTACACCTCCATTTAGAGTTTAGTTTAAGCTATCTTTTCGTGGAAGAAGGTTTATGTCCCTATAACCTGTGTTAATTCTGTAACCCTTTAAAATAAAAGATGAGAAAGTTCATTTTCGACACTTGATGCTTTGGGAACCAGACAAAAATTGCTGCAGCTCGGCTGGGATGTTACCCCCACCCTCCTATTCCCCAGATATTGCTCCTTCGGATTTCCACTTATTCAGGTCTCTGCAGAAAAGTCTTAATGGTAAAAATTTCAATTCCTTAGATGACGTAAAAAGATACCTTGACGAATTCTTTGCCTTGAAACCACCCCTATTCTGAGAAGAGGGTATTTTCAAGGTAAAGGAAAGATGGAGACATATTGTGCAACGAAATGGTTCAGATTTGGTTCATTAAAAATGTAATGGCAAGTATTTAGTGACCTTTACTTTCCTTTAAAAATCGGAACGAACTTTCCGGACAACCCAATATAAACATAATGAAATACGAATTTAAACATGAAAAATAAAAAATCTAAATTGAAAGAGGCGATTAAAATTTTTTTCCTAACCTGCAGCCGTTTCAGAAAAGTGGTTGTACGAAGTATTCGAAATCCAGCCCTCCTTCCTCAGGGTTCCTTTCTCGAGGTAAAATCCAGCAAAAAGCATTAAGGCACTACATAGTGAGTATTCAGTTGGGGAAAGTTCAGTCTTTGAGTATCGACAAATTTTCAAGAGAATTACCACGTTTAAATAAGAAATGAAAGTCATTGAAAGGTTAACTTTAGTTAATCATGCAAATAATAGTCAATGGCAATATTCCACTCTCTACTATAAAAAATAATTTAAGATTACATAAGTGCATAAGCGTTCATTGGATCTAATCATCCATGGAGACTTAACATCCATAATTTTGTCATTTTATCTAAGCAAAAACGAATACAGTTGTGCTCTTGGAAGCTGTAGGGTTACCCGAGCATAAAAGTTGGGCATTATTTCTAATTCAATGGTACAACTGTGTAACAGTTTGCCTTGACATACACTTGCATTGTGATTTCTGCAATGTGGTGCATAAATTGTTAAGTAAATGAGAGGCATCTTTGTCTCCACTGATTCAGTTGCAAAGTGTTGA
Organism: Octopus sinensis; assembly: GCF_006345805.1. Classification (NCBI taxonomy): domain Eukaryota; kingdom Metazoa; phylum Mollusca; class Cephalopoda; order Octopoda; family Octopodidae; genus Octopus; species Octopus sinensis. The sequence goes on from NC_043002.1 coordinate 6,101,978, forward strand.
GTAAAGTTATTTGATTGCAGACCTCCTTTCATTCTTTTTATTATCACTCGGTCACACATAGTCCCTGATGGTAACATTGATTACAAGGCCTTCCCTGATGAGTGACTGGTTATTCAAAGACATTTATAGATTTTAAATACATTCTGTCCAGTTACGTATCAGTATAGTGGTCATTTGCAAACTCCAGAGGTAACACTTTAATTTCTCCTAAGCCCTCACGTCACACAGTTGTTAATGTTGATTTCAGTTGGGTCACGCCCTTCCAATTGCTATAGATTCGTAATGCATCTTACGGCTGTGCCTGTCTCATGGATGGTGAGGAATCCTACATTGGGAGTGGTAACGAGTAGGGCAGGGTTACGGACTGCTTATTGTGATCATTCGTCTTTTGATTTCCATGTGGCACGATTACAATTTTTTTAGGGTGTGTAAAGAGGGAAATAACCTTCATCTGCAATTTTGATGAAATTCGAAACATAGATATTCCAGTTCATTCAGAATATATAACAGAAAAGTCTAATTCTTCAATTGAATGTAACCGGGCAACGCCGGGTATCTCTGCTAGTATTTTATATTTCTCTCTGAAACGGAAATATAAAATGCATTCTGCCTGTCGTAATACGCTATACACTACACAAATAAAGTTGGACGAAATAAGGATGGGGGAGCTTTATATAGTAACTTGGTCTGCTAGAAACAGCAACCAAATCTACAAGAAATCATACTCTACTGTCTAAAGAAAAGACTATGGAGAAATGTAAACTTGACTCATTATGTCTGAAACTATACGATTGGATCGTAATGGCAGTTTTACCTTCGTACATTTGTATGGCCTTATCGATCCGAGATGATATGGGGCTAAACAACAACAACAACAACAACAACAACAAGAAGAACAACCTCAGCGCAGCAGCAGCAGCTTCTGCTTGGCATAATCACTTAAGCGATGAAGTTCCAGTTTATCACTGAAAATACATATATCAATAGTAACAGGTTTGTTGAACGTGGCGGCAATCTGACCATGAATTGCTTCAATAAATTTCCTGTTTAAATTGCTTTCTGTTGGCCACATGTCCACCAAGTCGTAAAGAATTTTCTCTCTTTGCTTGCTTTCCACTCTCTTTTCTTTTCATCCTCTTCGTTCCATTCTTTCTAGGTTCCTTCCTCTCTCTCTCTTATATACACAATCTATCTCCATACTTACATACATACATACATACATACATACATACATACATACATACATACATTCATACATACATAAATACATACATACATACATACATACACGCACATGTAAAAGCACAAACGCATGTATGCATGTATGAATATATGTATATATGTGTGTCTGTATATATATATATGTATATATATATATATATATATATACATATATATATATATATATATATATGTATGTATGTATGTATGTATGTATAATTATACATGTATATATTTGCATGTATGCATGTATGAATATATATATATAAGTATGTGTGTTTGTATATATATATATGTGTGTGTGCATGTATGTATAATTATACATGTAT
>NC_043002.1:6113527-6119437 GCF_006345805.1 Octopus sinensis
CAGCGCAGTGTGAATATAAAATGCGAAACTGTATACAAGTTCAAATTGTTGAAGTGTCTCATTTCGCAAGTTTCATGTTACATTGGTTTTCTTTTCTACCTCTCTCTCTCTCTCTCTTTCAGTTTCTTATCGTTGTTCACCTTAAAATGCACTTATTAATGATAACTGAAAAGTTACAGACGAAATGATATCACCACCTGAATGATTACGTGTGTGTTATCAGTTACCGACAGATACATCAGCACATTTAGGAATGCGTGACATTTCAGTACGTCCCGGGAGCAATCCTGGTGCCACCTAAATCTTTATTTAATAGCCTAATCAAAAGAATTGCTCGGTGCAAGGCATAAAACGTCATCGGATGGAGAAGCTCTTGTTCGGGAGTTAAGAAGTTTTAGGGAGCTAGAATCTAGCCCTTCGTCACCACTACTTCCATATTTGCTCTGTACGTGGGTGGTAATACCTGTCAAGTATAAAATAGTAGAAAATGGTCATGTGTTTAAGGCATACAAGACTTGTAAGAGGGCCGGCCTCTGGACATGTGCCTCATGTCCAGAGCGTAATTGTTGTCTCGACGGCAATCTCGGGAGAGAAGAAGACTCAGAATAAATTCTAAATAAACAATCAAAAATCAACGGAAAACTACTATTTTATAGCTATAGCCCTTGACAGGTATTACCATCCACGTACAGAGCAAATATGGAAGTAGTGGTGACGAAGGGCTAGCTCCTCGCTCCCTAAAACTTCTTAACTCCCGAACAAGAGCTTCTCCATCCGTTGACGTTTTATACAGTGCACCGAGCAATTCTTTTGATTAGGCTATTAAATAAAGATTTCTCGAGTAAAATCCTGAATCTTCAGGTTTTGTTATGAAAGTCCATGATAACTGACGCTTGTAGGCATGGCTCCTGAAGAATAAGAGTAGCACTTTGAAGCTTCCTTAAGAGCCAGGTGTTGGAGCTGAACAAGGACGAGGGGTTAAGTCTACCCCGGCCCATAAAACTACCCACTGTCTCTCCGATGGGCTTCCACTTAGTTTCCGACAAAAAAAATTCACTCAAAAGACTATAATAAAAGCAGTGAGATCGAACCCGAAGATACGGTTTACAAAGTAAAATTTTTATGCACAGAGCGTTGTTTGCTGATGAGTTGTGAAGATGTTAGTTTAATGTAGACTTTATGCGTTGTACCGAGGATGTTTCAGAAGTCGGAGTCCAACCATCCTATATCTACAAGTGGAAGTTAGCTTATAACTGCACTATAACAAAGCACTCATTCATTTTTATAGTGTTGCTTCTACTAACAACGATGTGTTGTTCCTATTCTGCGGCACACATGTACAGCTACGTTTGTGGAGGAAATTGATCCACGAATACGACAGTGCTGACAATGGTACTATATGAATTAGAGGCATTTTGGTTTTCTTGTATCATATCGATTCGACCATTCAATATTTCAACACTTCTGAGAGAGCCTTTTAATTAATTAGCAAGGTTTGCTTAAATTTTGTCTGACATATGTTTTTGTTAATAAGTTTACTATTTTTCGAACTATTAATTTCATCTTTAGAAATAGAAAATACTTAATATTTAGATAATGATCCGTGATCTTCATCGGATGTTTTGTTAATGTATATAAATAATATGTATCTTCATCAATCGTCACCCTTGTTGTTTCCAACTTCCCAAGCCCTTCATTAGAACGTCCTCCCTCTGGAATCTCCACTCTGGCTATATCTTTTCTGCAGATATTGACTTACAACAGTTAAAACAGAATATTAACGATATCGATCTAGTCAACTTCGAAAAACTTGTTATAACCATTAACTCTTCCCCTTCTTCCTGATTCTTAAAATAAAGCGAAAAGTCTAAGGTCCCTAATAACAACCACAGATGAAACCTGTCTAAATACTGTGTAGATGAAAATAACGAGAAATCTCTTCATTTGTAAAGATTAGGCTAATAGCAGAAAAACGATAATCTTAACAATTTTAGTTGACTTAAGAAATTAACACTTATTGTTGAGTCTTGGGAGAGTCAATACGCCAATGTTAATAACACACGCATCGGCCCAATTCCACTTCTTTATTTCTTGTGGAGGCACATGGCCCAGTGGTTAGAGCAGCGGACTCACGGTCAAGGGATCGTGGGTTCGAATCTCAGACCAGGTGATGTGTGTGTTTATGAGCGAAAACACCTAAGCTCCACGCGGCTCCGGCAGAAGGTAATGGCGAACTTCTGCTGATTCTTTCACCACAACTTTCACTCTTTCCTCCTGCATCTTGCAGCTCACCTGCGACGTACCGGCGTCCCGTCCAGGTGGGGAACGTATGCGCCAAAGAAACCGGGAAACCGGCCCTTATGAGCCAGGTGCGGCTCGAGAAGGAACAAACTTCTTTATTTCTAGCCAGTTGGTTGAATATTTATGCAAGTAGTTGAGCGATCGTTTGTTTAACCTGTTGGTTAAGCAGTCAAACTTTTTTTTTCTTTTTGTTCATCAAAGTGCTTCCATCGTCAATGGCAACCTTTTCAGTGACTGTCTCTTTTACTTCATTACAGAGGTGAGGCCGTCTTTGCTTGTCTGAGACCTTGTTGCTTGTGTGTGTGTGTGTGTTTGTGTGTAGTTAGATGCGGTAAGGATGAGAATGACCGACAGAGTTGTGTGTGTGTGTGCATGCGTGTGCTCGTATGTGTGTGGTTGTGTGTACTTGCTGTTTAATGAAAATAACAACAAATCTTCAAGTTAGTAAAGCTATAAACTGGATTCCTTTGAAAATAGTAAATGATTGTACTTTTAAAAGAGAAGGGGTGGGGGGAAATAACTTTTCTTCCTCAAAATGAAACCTTCTTCGCCAAGGAAGCCTTGTCCTGAAACCTAGTAACGAAATCTTGTTAACAGTTCTTCTAAACAGCTGGTTTGAAGAAAACCTTTATGTCGGCGGCACATGTAATTGAGCGCAAAATCTTTAACAGGTAAATGTTAGTCGGCAGGCAGGCAGGCAGGCAGGCAGGCAGGCAGGCGAACACATGGCTAATTCTTGAAGACTGCCATAATATCATGCGGTGGTCCATTAACGATATGTGCGGTGGGGGTATAAATGATGATACACACAATTTCTTTCTCATCATTGCAGCAATTATATTCATTCGATGGATAAATGTCAGTCCCTTTCGTGCTCCTTGCTTTGCTGTTTTCTTGTTTTTCGTAGACTCAAACATGAAAACAGAAGTAATGCATAGAGAAATGTGTGTGTGTGTGTGTGTGTGTGTGTGTGTGTGTGTGTGTGTGTGTGTGTTTGTGTGGGTCTGTGTTTGTGTCTGTTATGTACATATTTGTAAATGTGTATATATTTGTGATGGCAAAGAAAAAAAAGCGGTGCAATAAAACGACGATAAAGCACGTTTTATTTGACTAACATCAAAAGGTTGAACATGTGTGTGTATGTGTGTGTGTGTGTGTGTGTGTGTGTGTGCGTGTGTGCGTGTGCATGTGTGCATCTTTTTAGAAGGCCCTCTGAAATATATATTTTTAATACTCTTTCCTATTTTGCTTATATATATATTTATATTACCAATTTTAGTTCGAGAGTTGCGGCCATACTGAGGGAACCGTCGTTTGCTTTCCTACCTATCCACTACTTGAAACCTCCTCTGACATGTGGAATTTGATGAATGATGTGTTCGGTGAATGAGCGAGTTTGATGTATGTTACTACATATCTTTCCTGCCTTTATTCTAGGGAGAAGAGTCTCAACGTTTTCAGTCTCTCCCAGTAAGGCGCATTGAGACGTTCTCTGTAGTTTTGCTCGATTGCACCGAGTTCCACCGTTAATTTTACACTGTGTCGAGCCCAAAATTGGGAACAGTTATCTAAACGGCTGAGGAAAAATATCTTTCAGTGAGTCATCATGGATTCCTATTCTCTCGTTCTGAAAGTTCTAAGGACCCATCCATCCAGCCGCCTGCATCTTGTTGCCATCTCAGTAATATGCAACTGGAAAGATGCACCAGTACTCCTGTCAATGCCTAGGTCGCGCACCGATTTTGATTCAGGGATTGCAATCCCTCCTGGGCCAGTGTAACTTGTATACACTTCATTCTGCTTCGTGTACTAGTAGCGCAGGGCTAGCATGCATTAAACTGCAACAAAATGTACTAAACTGCATGTTATTGCCCTCAACCTACGTGTACGTTGCGTCCAATCCTTGCGCAACATGTCCATGGTTCTGTATTCTCAGGGAGGCTTTTGAATCGTGTTCATAACTTGCAAGGATGGCTATCTGAGTAGCTGAGAGCATGTTTGAGAGGGTCACTATTAATAGCAGTGGCCCAAGACAGTGCTTTGTGGGATACCACTCCTTATTTGCGTCTCCTTAGAGGTAGCCCAGTTCGCTACTGCTACATAATTTCTATCTTTTAGAAACTCGTGTTGCCAGTCTCCAAGTTTTAATCCTATAGATCAAAGCATTTATCGTAGAACGACAATCGGCCATTTAATGAGTTTCATGAGCAGTTAGATGAAAGAAACTAGTAAAATAGAGTCCACATTATGAACTCACTTATCCCATTGCTCATATTTTCACATCTAAACCGCAACAACATTGACATATATATTATGGCATGAATTACATAATGTTGTCTGAATTGCATAACGTTACTGTGAGATGAAGAATAAATAATATCGTCCGTTTACAGAAACAATTGCAATGTCAATTTGACTTACCTTCCTCATTAGTATATTATTAAATATATATAAATATCATATATATATATATATATATATATTATATATATATATATATATATAGAGAGAGAGAGAGAGAGAGAGAGAAAGAGAGAGAGATATTAGGGAATATAATTCCAACATTTACAGGTAAAAATTCAATTTAACAATTTTAAGTCAAATATCACAATATATAACATATGTATATAATTTAGAGAAAAACCATGTATTAACTATAAATAATCGAAAAAATTTAACAATACTTCTTAAAATAAAAATATAAATTATCTTGTCGAAAATCCTTCGACAAGATAAGTTATATTTTTATTTTAAGAAATATTGTTAAATGTTTTTCGATTATTTATAGTTAATACACGTATTTTTTTATAATTAGTATACTTTAAGATAAGTACATTTATTCTATTATTATTTTTTATTATTTTCTATCTTAGACCTGATGAGTGACTATATTTTTAAATAGAATTTATTTTTGTTCGACTTAATTTTGAATCGAATTGATTTTATTCTTATTATCTATTTGAAAATATAGTAATGAAACGTGCGTAGTCATTTTACTACTATTTACTATTTATTGTACTTTATTGATTTGAAATAAGGTCTTTTATAGTATATGTTTTCTATATGGTGAGAATAACATCTTTCTTTATTGAATTGTTTAATAGTGGTTTTTCTCTAAATTATACACACACGCGCGCGCACACACACACATATATATATAGATAGATAGATAGGTACATACATACATACATACATACATACATACATACATACATACATAATACATACATTCAAATATTTAGATGTACACATGCATATATGCGTGGCTATGCATACATATATTTTTATATTTATATGTTGTTTATAAATCTGTATCCCATTCTAGATTTACTTTTGGAAAAACGTATCATCCTCATGCAGTCATTTAGATGAAAATTGACCTAACGAATTCATATATATGCATTTGTATACATATGTATAATATAAAACACGGAGCTACGTTAGAACCAGGTAAGAAAATCGTAATATATATGTATAGGAATATAGTCTCTTCAACCATAATGTCCCCCAAATTCCCTGTGTAAAAGAAAGTTAACACAAGCACCAAATTCATCCCTTGTCTGACCTATGCTGTTCGTCTAAAAGAATTACCTGTAAATATTGTTTGTG